>NW_003214825.1:45608-59697 GCF_000006405.1 Perkinsus marinus ATCC 50983 | reverse complement strand
AACACTACGGAAAAAATGAACATTTTTCATTAAGGTGATGATATTGGTCAAAACTTGCAATACCCATAGATCTCAAAAATTCCCAGAATGAGAATTTCAAAAGTACCAAAAAATTTTCACATAAAATATCACAATTAACAACTACTCAAATTTACGTGAGGTGGCGTAAAACTCTGTGAAAAAACCCGATATTCCTACTCGTGAAATATGTTTTCCATATCACTAGGGTCAAGAAACTCCACTGCTATCAGCAACGTAAACTCACCTAAGACTCTGGGGACCACTCGGAGGGTGTGTTACTGGAGGGCTCGGTGGTGGAGCGTTATTATTATCAAATTGTGGTATCGGATAGCTCCCTATGATTGGCACTGCAGGATGATGACCACCACCCTGATTGCCGTTAGCCATTGGCACCTGTTTGGGAGGAGAATATATGCACATGGTCAACTACATGTGTTGGTGAAAATTTTTCGAGCAATTTTTACTCTAACTAGCGAGGAAACTCCTGAGCTTCGGTGAGGAAAGCAAACAGTGATAATTACTATATGAAGAAAAATTTGAAATTTTATTCTGAACTTGATAATTCTTAATAATAACAACTCGTGTGTGTGAGGGGGGAATATATACACATGGTCAACTACATGTGTTGGGGAAATTCTGAGAGGAAACTCTCATTGGTTTCTGTACATTCCTACCAGAATTCGTATAACAAGCTTTGGAAACTCTCGAGCTCAACTGAGGAAAGCAAACATATATTCCTACTCCAACACTGGAGTTTCACGACCAGTTTTACATGAAGTGGTGTAAAACTCTGCGATATTCGCGGTGATATACGTTTTTCACATCACTAGGGTGGTGAAGAAACTCCATTACTGATCAACTTCATACCGCCCTTCTGTCACATCACTACTACCAGTATAATGCTCGTAGTATCCTGAGGAATCGGCGATGTCGTATACACTATCGTAGCCGTTGGATGTCGCCTGATATGACCGTACCTATAACCACATTTAATACCATAAATCCCCCCACGAGAATATACAACGGTAAAAAAGGAAATTTATATACGACTTAAAATTTATTTGTGGCTATTTATTTCAGAAAATTGAAAAATAGTAGAATTTTATGCAATTTGTTGGAGTTTCACGACGCGTTTTACGACGTAAGTGGCGTCGTAAAACTCCGTGAAAAACGCGAGATTTGCGCCTTGCAATAGTCGTGAAATATGTTTTTCATATCACTAGGGTCAAGAAACTCAATTAAAGTAAATGGGTAATTTTTTGAGAAATTTTACGGATTTTTTTTCAGAAAATTAGTAGAATAGTAGAGTTTCTTGACCCTAGTGATGTGAAAAACACACTAGTGAAAAACATATTTCACACATTTCACTTCGCGAAAAACGCATGTGAGCCGTGAATTTCGCGTAAAACGGGTGAAACTCAGGTAAAATTTTACGCAATTTATTTCAGCAAATTAGTAAACTAGTAAAATCTATTTCAGTGACTTGATCAAGTAGTAAAATTTGGAGAATTTTTCAGCGATTTTCAGCAATTTCTAGTGAGGGAAAGCAGTTATGAAACTCTCAGGAACTCCAATGAACGTAAATCATGCCCGTTGAGAATTTAATGTTAACTTTGATATATACATATACACTACGTGTGAATTTGATCGATGCAAATGTGTGTTATTTTGTAGGACATATTATAGTGAACAAGTTGTCGCTATCATCACAGTCCCCAAACGGATACATCACATGTTCATAGTTATTGTTACATTGTATATGCAACATATAGTTTTAGATCGATTCTCATTAACCTCAGAAAGTACCGCAAATTTTCATAACAATTCGGGACGGCAACTATCGATGCATTGGAGTTTCTTCACCACCCTAGTGATATGGAAAATATATTTCACGACTACTGCATATCACCGCGAATATCGCGTTTTCCTACCGACTTCACGTAAAACGGGTCAAGAAACTCCTTTATTGATTCAACCGATATTCATACATACATATGAGCCTGTGGCAGTCCTCCCTGCATCGGAGAGACGCCATTCCACTGCTGTTGTTGTTGTTTCCTATTAGCCTCTTTCGAGCGTTTCTTCTGTGGAGTTCCACGTGATGAGTTCATTTCACCTTCCGGTCCGAAATGAGGGTGATCATAGGGTGGCAGATTACCTGAAAATAACAAAATCGTGAAAAATGATGACATTTTATGTGAAGAAAAAAATGCCCATTTTCGAGAAAATTCTGATAACTTTTTTGCCATTATTTATAGTTTTTTTGGTAATTTAGTAAAAGTGATATCAGGCTAACGTATATTCCAACACAGGGAGTTTCACGATTACCCGTTTTACGTGAAGTGGCGTCGTAAAACTCGGTGAAAGAAACGCGATATTCGCGGTGATATGTATTGTTTTTCATATCACTAGAGTCAAGAAACTCCATTGATTTCACGTGCGACTCGAAAGAAATCAAAGTACTTCTCCAACTGAAAAAGTCTAAAAAACGCGCTAAATTCACAAAATTTATTTTTTTTCTACAGAATTTTCCAATTTCCCAAAACCTCACCCATAAGTGGTCCATAGCCTTGCGGCAGCATCGGCGTTAACATAGGAACGCTGGGGTAACCAGGCCCCGGGAACATCATCATAGGAGGCATACCATTCGGAGGGTAGAAACCGGGTAAAGGGTGAAACTGCCCAGCTGGAGGAGGCATCTAAATAGAGATAGAAATTACGCATATGGTCAATAGTAATTGCGGAGCGAGCGAAGCGAGCGGAGCGTATTCTCTCACTTTACTAACACTTTGTGCGTGCGTGCGTGCGTGCGTGCGTACAAATTATCCAGCTCGATCTAGAGAGGTTATGATCACATGCTATACACCATTCGATAGCTCTCGCTCTGGGGATACTAGCAAAAATACGAAATTAGGGTTCCGCCCCGACCATGTAGATTTCCGTGCAAAAAACATATTTTTGCAGAAAAACGCCAGGCATGGGAATCGAACCCGGATGCCGAGCTCCGCCCCTTCTCCGAGAAGGCCTAGTAATAAATTTCAATGGAGTTTATATGAAAAAAATAGTAAAAAATTTATATTTCACAGCTACTGCATATCACCGCGAATATCGACGTCAACTTACTGCTCCCCAATGTGCTGTTTCCATGCTTTCCGCGCCGTAACCACTAAGCTCATTGTCCTCAGGAACCGTAGCCATCTCAGTTCGCTTCTCCTCAGCTCTAGAGCCAGACTTCGACTGTCGTCTGCATCCAGCAGTAGCTGCCTTGCTCATCGTACTCTTCTTATTCCCACTCGACAATCTAAGAAGTAATAACATTGGAGTTTCTTCACCCTAGTGATATGAAAAACATATTTCACGACTACTGCATATCACCGCAATTATCGCGTTTTTCACGGAGTTTCACGACGCCACTTCACGTCGTGAAACGCGTCGTGAAACTCCAATACAATTTCACGATTACCCGTTTTACGTGAAGTGGCGTCGTAAAACTCGGGTAAGAAAAAAGTCCAAAATCACAACAACCTGATTTGAAATTTTCTCTACAATAAACTTCATAATTTTCATTTTCGGTGGAGTTTCACGACGACCCGTTTAACGTGAAGTGGCGTAAATATGTTTTTCCGCGACCGCCGATAGCACAATTGTTTTCCGCCAAGTTAATTGTGAAATATATTTTTCACTATCACTAGGGTGAAATTTCATGAAAAAAACATATATCACCGCGTTGAATATCGCGTTTTTCACCGAGTATTACACCACATCGCGTAAAATGAGTAAAACTTCAAAATATTCTCACCTGGCACTCCCCCTAGCTGAACTCGGTGGAACCGCACTTCCCTTAGGACTGCCGGTCGTTCCAACGGTCGTTTCGATTTCTTCTTGTTGTTGTTGCTGTATAACAGTGGGTGTAGAAGGGTTATTTTCGCCGCCTTTTTTCGTAATACCTAAATATGATCTCTTTCCTCACCAGCTGCTGAGCTCAGGAGGCTCGAAAGCTAATTATAGAAGTATATATATGAATTCGGGTAGAAATGTACGAAAATCAACAGTGTTGGAGTAGGAATATATGTAATCGCTTTCCTCAGCTGCTGAGCTCAGGAGTTTCCTATACAGTGTTGGAGTAGGAATATATGTAATCGCTTTCCTCAGCTGCTGCTGAGCTCAGGAGTTTCCTATACAGTGTTGGAGTAGGAATATATGTAATCGCTTTCCTCAGCTGCTGAGCTCAGGAGTTTCCTATACAGTGTTGGAGTAGGAATATATGTAATCGTTTTCCTCAGCTGCTGAGCTCAGTAGTTTCCTACACAGTGTTGGAGTAGGAATATATGTAATCGCTTTCCTCAGCTGCTGAGCTCAGTAGTTTCCTATACAGTGTTGGAGTAGGAATATATGTAATCGCTTTCCTAAGCTGCTGAGCTCAGGAGTTTCCTATACAGTGTTGGAGTAGGAATATATGTAATCGCTTTCCTCAGCTGCTGAGCTCAGGAGTTTCCTATACAGTGTTGGAGTAGGAATATATGTAATCGCTTTCCTCAGCTGCTGAGCTCAGGAGTTTCCTTATGTGCGCTAGAGCAGTGAAAAATGTCAGAAATTTCCTCAACATTTATTCACCAACATATGCAATTAAAAACGTGCATATTTCCAAAGTACCACATAACCATGCAAATCGATCACCTTTATTTTTCACAGTCGTTTCAGCAGGTGCCTGACTTTTCGTTTGCTCCATCGCAGCAGTAGCCTCTGGTGTCACCGGCGTGCTCGTAGTGTCACCAGTCACCGCCGATTTTACCCCACGAGCCGACTTGCCTGAAAACAGTAACGAAAAATTCCACTGTGTGGGAGAATATGCACATGGTCAATTACATGTGTTGATGATGACAATACGAAAATTTTGAGGAAATTTTTACTCTAAGTAGCGAGAAAACTCCTGAGCTTCGGTATGGACAGCAAACAGCGATAATAACTATATGAAGAAAAATTTGGAATTTTATTCTGAACTTAATAATTCATAATAATAACAACCACTGTGTGAGAGGGGAATATATACACATGGTCAACTACATGTGTTGGTGATGACAATATGAAAATTCTGAGGGGAAATTCTCATTGGTTTCTGTACATTTCTACCACAATTCGTATAGTAAGCTTCGGAAACTCCTAAGCTCAGCAGCTGGTGAGGAAAGCAAACTTATATTTCTACTCCAACACTGTATCATAATAACACGATAAATTGGAGAGTAAAATTTTCTCCATGGTCAACTACGTGTGTTGATGAAATTTTGGGAAATTCTTATTGGTTTCTGTATTTCACTACTATGTGAGTTAAGTAAACTCCCAAGCTCAGCAGCTGGTGAGAAAAGCGATCACATATACATATATTCCTACTCCAACACTGTCGAAATCACAACAACAACAACAACAACAACAACAACAACAACAACATATACAACAACAACATATACAACAACAACAACAACATATACAACAACAACATATACAACAACAACATATACAACAACATATACAACATATACAACAACATATACAACAACATATACAACAACATATACAACATATACAACAACAACAACAACAACAACAACAACAACAATAACGTGAATCATATAACCTTAACCAGAAATACCTACATGTAATCCTTGTAGTTTTGCCCTTAGCCCCAACAACAGTAGCAACAGCCGAGCCTTGTTGTGATGGAGGACTTCCAGGACGATTAACCTTATTCACTTCACAAGATGTTTTCTTCATAAGCCCGCCAGTAACGACGCTCGAAAACGACCGCTTGGGGGGATCGAACTTTCGCAGTTTCGGCGCTATCGGTTCCGAATCTTCATCACTCGTCATGTCCGACCATCGGCGTGATTCTACTGTTGGTTTCACCACAGATGGCTCTGCCGGATCTCCTGAGAAAGCCATCTCGAGCTCCAATGAAATTTCACGATTACCCGTTTTACGTGTAGTGAAAAACTAGGCGATATTCAACGCGGTGATATTCGCAGTAGTCGTGAAATATATTTTTCATATCACTAGGGTGGTGAAGAAACTCATCAAACGTATAAGGATAAATTACAGTTTCATCGGAATTTCACTCGTTCTAGGGGAAGTGAAAAACGCGATATTCGCGATATGCATGTTTTCACTAGTGTTTTTCATATCACTAGGGTCAAGAAACTCGATCGAAGACGTTTATAAATACAAATTTTCCAATAGATAATAATAATATTGGAGTTTCACGATTACCCGTTTTACGTGAAGTGGCGTCGTAAAACTCGGTGAAAAACTAAGCGATATTCAACGCGGTGATATGCAGTAGTCGTGAAATATGTTTTTCATATCACTAGGGTGGTGAAGAAACTCCATTGAAGACTACTGATATGTTAATGCGAACATATAATGGAGTTTCTTGACCCTAGTGATATGAAAAACACTAGTGAAAAACATATCTCACTTCGCCAGGACCGCATGTGAGCAGTAAATAACGCGTAAAACACGTGGTATGTGTTTTACGTGATTTCTCCGGTGCAATTCGCCAAGTGTTTTCAATTTATTTTCACATGAAGTATTACACCACTTCACGTAGTATAACGAGCAAAAATTTCAATATCGTATTATTCCTCCTAAACCACGACTTCACCTCCTTGCGGGCTCAAAGTCCTCGTCCTTGTCATCGACTGCGTCGTACCACAACTCTCTGAAATCACATCAAAATTCAAACCCATTTTTAGGGGGGAATATGCAATATGTGAGAGCATCTGTATGCATTGATGATAATATGAAAATTCCTGAGAATTTTCATAACGTAATTCTGAGACATTCCGCTAATCCTAAATTGTTATATCAACATACCAAATTTTCGCCGAAAAAAATGTGAAATGAAATTACGTGGAGTATATATAAACTTTAGAGTTTCACGACTATCCGTTTTACTACGTGAAGTGGCGTAATACTCCATGTGAAAAACGCGATATGAAGTGGCGAATTACACCGGAGAAATCACGTAAAAACACATACAAAGTGTTTTACGCGTTATTCACTGCTCACATGCGTTTTTCGCAAAGTGAAATATATTTTCATAAAAAGAGAAAGAGATTACAGTTTCTTCACCCTAGTGATATAAAAAACATATTTCACGACTACTGCATATCACCGCGAATATCGCTTCACGTAAAACTTCAATAAATATATATAAATCTCGCAAATCTATATTCACCCTCACCCCTACCTTGTAGACCACCAGCAGCAGTAGTAGAGGACAGCTGTTGCGGTCCAGTACTAGCACCTCGTTGTTGGCGTACTTTAGACCTGCTACTTCTGGCCGCCTCAGCTCGGGCTTGGGCAACTCTAGAAGCGCTACTCTGAAAATATAAAGACTTTAATAAACTGTGTTGGAGTGGTAGGAATATATTTAATCGCTTTCCTCGGCTGCTGAGCTCAGGAGTTTCCTATACAGTGTTGGAGTAGGAATATATGTAATCGCTTTCCTCGGCTGCTGAGCTCAGGAGTTTCCTATACAGTGTTGGAATAGTAGGAATATATGTAATCGCTTTCCTAAGCTGCTGAGCTCAGGAGTTTCCTATACAGTGTTGGAATAGTAGAAATATATGTAATCGCTTTCCTAAGCTGCTGAGCTCAGGAGTTTCCTATACAGTGTTGGAATAGTAGGAATATATGTAATCGCTTTCCTAAGCTGCTGAGCTCAGGAGTTTCCTATACAGTGTTGGAATAGTAGGAATATATGTAATCGCTTTCCTAAGCTGCTGAGCTCAGGAGTTTCCTATACAGTGTTGGAATAGTAGGAATATATGTAATCGCTTTCCTCAGCTGCTGAGCTCAGAAGTTTCCTATACAGTGTTGGAGTAGGAATATATGTAATCGCTTTCCTCAGCTGCTGAGCTCAGAAGTTTCCTATACAGTGTTGGAGTAGGAATATATGTAATCGCTTTCCTCAGCTGCTGAGCTCAGGAGTTTCCTATACAGTGTTGGAGTAGGAATATATGTAATCGCTTTCCTCAGCTGCTGAGCTCAGGAGTTTCCTATACAGTGTTGGAGTAGGAATATATGCAATCGTTTTCCTCAGCTGCTGAGCTCAGGAGTTTCCTATACAGTGTTGGAGTAGGAATATATGTAATCGCTTTCCTCAGCTGCTGAGCTCAGGAGTTTCCTATACAGTGTTGGAGTAGTAATATATGTAATCGCTTTCCTCAGCTGCTGAGCTCAGGAGTTTCCTATACAGTGTTGGAGTAGGAATATATGTAATCGCTTTCCTCAGCTGCTCAGCTCAGGAGTTTCCTATACAGTGTTGGAGTAGGAATATATGTAATCGCTTTCCTCAGCTGCTGAGCTCAGGAGTTTCCTATACAGTGTTGGAGTAGGATTATATGTAATCGCTTTCCTCAGCTGCTGAGCTCAGGAGTTTCCTATACAGTGTTGGAGTAGGATTATATGTAATCGCTTTCCTCAGCTGCTGAGCTCAGGAGTTTCCTATACAGTGTTGGAGTAGGAATATATGTAATCGCTTTCCTCAGCAGCTGAGTTCAGGAGTTTCCTATACAGTGTTGGAGTAGGAATATATGTAATCGCTTTCCTCAGCTGCTCAGCTCAGGAGTTTCCTATACAGTGTTGGAGTAGGAATATATGTAATCGCTTTCCTCAGCTGTTGAGCTCAGGAGTTTCCTATACAGTGTTGGAGTAGGAATATATGTAATCGCTTTCCTCAGCTGCTGAGCTCAGGAGTTTCCTATACAGTGTTGGAGTAGGAATATATGTAATCGCTTTCCTCAGCTGCTGAGCTCAGGAGTTTCCTATACAGTGTTGGAGTAGGAATATATGTAATCGCTTTCCTCAGCTGCTGAGCTCAGGAGTTTCCTATACAGTGTTGGAGTAGGAATATATGTAATCGCTTTCCTCAGCTGCTGCTGAGCTCAGGAGTTTCCTATACAGTGTTGGAGTAGGAATATATGTAATCGCTTTCCTCAGCAGCTGAGTTCAGGAGTTTCCTATACAGTGTTGGAGTAGGAATATATGTAATCGCTTTCCTCAGCTGCTCAGCTCAGGAGTTTCCTATACAGTGTTGGAGTAGGAATATATGTAATCGCTTTCCTCAGCTGTTGAGCTCAGGAGTTTCCTATACAGTGTTGGAGTAGGAATATATGTAATCGCTTTCCTCAGCTGCTGAGCTCAGGAGTTTCCTATACAGTGTTGGAGTAGGAATATATGTAATCGCTTTCCTCAGCTGCTGCTGAGCTCAGGAGTTTCCTATACAGTGTTGGAGTAGGAATATATGTAATCGCTTTCCTCAGCTGCTGCTGAGCTCAGGAGTTTCCTATACAGTGTTGGAGTAGGAATATATGTAATCGCTTTCCTCAGCTGCTGCTGAGCTCAGGAGTTTCCTATACAGTGTTGGAGTAGGAATATATGTAATCGCTTTCCTCAGCTGCTGCTGAGCTCAGGAGTTTCCTATACAGTGTTGGAGTAGGAATATATGTAATCGTTTTCCTCAGCTGCTGAGCTCAGGAGTTTCCTATACAGTGTTGGAGTAGGAATATATGTAATCGCTTTCCTCAGCTGCTGAGCTCAGGAGTTTCCTATACAGTGTTGGAGTAGGAATATATGTAATCGCTTTCCTCAGCTGCTGAGCTCAGGAGTTCCTCACGCTATAGTCAGTATAGGAAAGCCAGCAAGAAATTCACCCTAGTGATATGAAAAACATATTTTACGCGTTTTGCAAGGCGCAAATATCGCGTTTTTCACCGAGTTTTACGACGCCACTGCACGTCGTGAAACTCCATTGTTATCACCAACAACACACATAGCTTCCCATACTACTACTATTACCTGTTCCTTCCCATTCCCCAAGCCCGTAATGCTTTTCTTAGCAGCCATACTACCGCTGCAAGCCTCCTGAGCGGCGCCGACTGGTGATATAACAGCATCAGAGCTCTCCTGAGAAATACAAAATCACATATAAAATGTTTTTCACATATCACTAGGGGGAAACTCCTTTTTTATGAACTTTTATGTAAATTACCATATGCATATTTTCTCATCTGAACTCAGATTAGGAAATCATCTAAAAAAGCCTATAATGTTCCCGGAGAGAGAAATTTCATTTCGAAATTTTTATATATTTTTCATTTATTTTTATCAAACTCTGGGGAGACGTTATTTCGCAAAGCTAAATAGAGCAAAACTAAAATCGTAAAATTACTAACATCAGATTCGTCAGAATGCATCTTTTTCGGGTGAAATTCGATGGAGTTTCTTGACCCTAGTGATATGAAAAACATATTTCACGACTACTGCATATCACCGCGTTGAATATCGCGTTTTCCACTACACGTAAAACGAGTGATCGCGAAACTCCACTGTTTATAATAAAACTCAACTTCATAATGTGAAATTGATTCTCGATTTCGAGTGCGATACAAACTACTACTACTACTACTACTACTACTACTACTACTACTACTACTACTACTACTACTACTACTATATATTACTATACTATTACTATACTATTATTACTATACTACTATTATTACACCATTATTACTATACTATACTACTATACTACTACTATTACACCATTATTACTATACTACTATACTACTACTACTACTATATACTATACTACCTACTACTATAATTACCTCAACAAGGCGTGGTGAATGCTCCACTCTAGGACTGCCCTGCCCCACAGAGCTGTTATTATTACTACTACTAGGCTGACTTCCACTCGAAGTGTTAGTTGCCAGCTTACTACTACTACTTGATTTCACCACTGAAGTGGTGTCTGTTGTCATTATAAAGTAATACTAATAACAGGCGAATTGAGTATGGGAAAATATGCACATGATCAACTACGTCCTTATGAAAATTCCGGAAATTTTTGGGAATTTTCCATAATTTTTATACATTTCTAACAGAACTGATAAAAATAAAAAGACTCAGCAGAAATTCCCAAAAATTTCCGGAAAATTTTTTCACATTGTCACAATCACACGTCGTCAAACATCAGATTTTTTTTATATTTTCTGATCACCAAAAAGTCGACAAGAAAAAAAAATTTTCGCAAAATTATATAAATCAAAAAATTTTGAATCTTGAAAAAAAACAAATTCGAATAGTTGATCGAATAGCAAAGTTCTGAGTTTAGAAATAAACAAGTTTTAACAACACTACTGTTACACTTCGAAAAACAATAGCCATATTCTCACTGATGTTACTAGCAAGTACGACCCTACTGCAGTGGAGTTTCACAGGATCACCCGTTTTACGTGAAGTGGCGGCGTAAAACTCCATGTGAAAAACTGAGCGATATTCAACGCGGTGATATGCAGTAGTCGTGAAATATATTTTTCATATCACTAGGGTGGTGAAAAAACTCCAGTAACGATGATGTTACTTCACCGACGGTTTGACGAAAATCTTGAAATCTTGTAATCTTGCATTTCCTCAACGCACTCTAGGCAGAGTAGACGCACATTTTCAAATTCCCAATTTGGGAATCCCAAAGTAAAGACTACGCATACGGAATAGGGTGGAGAGTAATGGTTAAGACTGGGAATGCTTACAAGTTGACCGTTTTAACGCACTTTTCTTACGACGATTATATCGTGCTCTGCTACTTAGTTTGCTACAGGTCTATGATGATGCAACTGTCAGCTCCCTAATCTATCTCCTTATTGGAGTTTCATCTGTGATGTGCATTTCGCGAATATCACGTTTTTCACTACGCCGTTTCGCGTAAAACGCGTGATCGTGAAACTCCATTAAAGTGATTAGTAGGAGTCTTGGTGCAATTAATATCACTTCCTGCACCGCCGCTTTCCCCCTCACTAAGATACCCTTTGGGGGATAGACTCCCGCGAACATTCGTCATTGGAAAACTTTCTTCCACGTGCTAGCTAACGAGTTTCTCTAAAGAGGTTTAAAATAGTGTATCTGATGGGGCATACCGTATGTGAATTGATCACTAATGAGCAACTGAAGTTTCCCGACTGAGGCCGATTCTCTCATTCTTCTGGCAGCAGGTCTACTTCATGGCGAATGCAGTAAACTCTCTGTGCCACAGGTGTAGTTGTACAGATTGCACAAGTATGGAATCTTAGCTCAGCTCGAAGCTAGTTAATGAGTTTATGAGTATAATTGTGGATAGAATCACTAGATTCCATTAACCATTGCCTTTAGTTCCCAAATGGTTAACATGATAGTGCAGAAGCAGCAGTGTCATTTTCGTTTAGATCAGCTTCTACAGAGCGGCACGACGCTAATTTAGCATCCTTCTTACTTAAGGCGTGGTTCAATTCTATATTCAGTTCAACGGCAGTGATCTGAGTATGTTAGGAATTGTAGTTTCACAACTACCCGTTTTACGTAGAATGATATGCAGTAGTTTTATAACATATATATGTTAACTTCACTAGTGTTATGTTTCTGTGATGTCATTAGTACTCCTCCTAACACGCCTTATCCCTCTACTACTCCTACCATGTGTTCCCGCGGAAATATCAAAACAGACAATCTCATATCATCAATCACAACGGCGAATTAGAAAGGCGGATTTCCAAGTACAGTTTTCATCCTTACTACTACCACTACTACTACTACTACTACTACTACTACTACTACTACTGTTGTCGGTTGAAACGCCCTTTTGTATAGGACCGAACGGGGAGAGTAAATATTATGATGCAAAACGGAGCATTCATCCTATTCGAGATCGGCAGCCAATCCTGTCCAAGGCAGTTACTCGATGATTGCTTTACTCAAGAAAATGGTAAGTTTGCTTTCCTCACCAGCTGCTGAGCTCAGGAGTTTCTATACAGTGTCGGAGTAGGAATATATGTAATCGCTTTCCTCAGCTGCTGAGCTCAGGAGTTTCCTATACAGTGTCGGAGTAGGAATATATGTATTCGCTTTCCTCACCAGCTGCTGAGCTTAGGAGTTTCCAAAGCTTATTATACGAATTCTGGTAGAAATGTACAGAAACCAATGAGAATTTCCACTCAGAATTTCCCCAACACATGTAGTTGACCATGTGTATATATTCCCCCTCACACACACGAGTTGTTATTATTATGAATTATTAAGTTCAGAAAAAAATTTCAAATTTTTCTTCATATAGTTATTATCACTGTTTGCTTTCCATACCGAAGCTCAGGAGTAGAAATTTCTCGAAAAAATCCTCAAAATTTTCACCAATGGATTCTGATATTCCCTTTTCCCATAGGCGGTTTCACTCCTGTCGTTGCCGCTACCGATCAAGAAATCATCAATCAAGCTCGACAGTGGCTGATTCACAACCTTACTGAAACCGTAGGGACTTCATTTTCGCACTGTTTTCATTCGCAGCGTTCAGGCCTACTCGCGTTACGCTTCTGATGATCCGGCTCTCATCGAAACCATAGCTCTAATTCGACAGCTCGAAAATTTACTATCACCCTCATCAGAAGTAGCCCAGAGACCCCGGGTTCGAATCCCAGCGAGGGCATTTTTTGTAGGCTCACGACTCGTATGATTATATGCAAGAACTAGCTCGATTGACACCTGGTGTGATCTGGCAGCATGCAGATGTTGAGGAGCCACTCAAGTTGCGACGAGAATCAGCAGTGGAGTTGGTTGGCATGGGTGTTATTATTTTCGCGGTGGGTCCACCCGGGTTCTATTCCCACACCTGATAAGTGTTGGAGTAGGAATATATGTAATCGCTTTCCTCAGCTGCTGAGCTCAGGAGTTTCCTATACAGTGTTGGAGTAGGAATATATGTAATCGCTTTCCTCAGCTGCTGAGCTCAGGAGTTTCCTATACAGTGTTGGAGTAGGAATATATGTAATCGCTTTCCTCAGCTGCTGAGCTCAGGAGTTTCCTATACAGTGTTGGAGTAGGAATATATGTAATCGCTTTCCTCAGCTGCTGAGCTCAGGAGTTTCCTATACAGTGTTGGAGTAGGAATATATGTAATCGCTTTCCTCAGCTGCTGAGCTCAGAGTTTCCTATACAGTGTTGGAGTATGAATATATGTAATCGCTTTCCTCAGCCGCTGAGC
>NW_003214825.1:42793-45508 GCF_000006405.1 Perkinsus marinus ATCC 50983 | reverse complement strand
GCCATTTCTGATGAGCATTTACGCCCTACACATGGTGATCTGAGCGATCTTGAAACTAGCCGCCCTGCTCCTGTTCTCGATTTGGCAAATTCTGAATGCGAGTCTGACGATGAGGAAGAGTTGCCGGATAGAGAGAGCAACACTGGTTCACCCCTCCACGAGAGTGAACTTGCGATGCATAGACTCCTGGAGCTGAGGCGTGCACAAGCCTTGACCGATCGTATAGAGCCCCCTCCACATGATATCGCGGGCTTCACATCAGTTCTCGGCGAAAGGCTAGTTTCTAGTGCGACTAGATTCCATACCGATATAATTCCTCGAAGTGATAAAAGAAGAATTTTGATGTGCGCGCGGAAAGTCGTCGGAGGAATGGCCTTCGTTCACGAGATGCCAATGGCGGGGTCAGGAATATTGAGGTAGGAAATGAGACAGATGCGAGCAGTGTTGGAGTAGGAATATTGTTCGCTCTACACCCCGAAGCTCAGGAGTTTTCTCGCTACTTGGAGTAAAAATTGCTCGAAAAAAAATTCCTTTCAGAATTTTCATATTGTCATTCACCCTTTTTCACCCACTCGGTGCAAAACTCGATATTCGCGGTGATATGCAGTAGTCGTGAACTACGTTTTTCACATCACTAGTGATATTCTAATAGTAAAATATATGTTTGGTTTCGAATAGAATGTCAGAAACTCTCTGTCGGCGCCATTCCGGTAGAAGTGTACAAAAAGCAACAAGACTCCCCTTATCATCATCAACTACCGCAGTTCTCGATCGTATTCATCGATCAGGACACCGCCACTACGAAGTTGTATCGATTCGCCCGACAGTTGGATCGGCTTCACACCAACCATAGATGTCGCATCCAGTACGCGAAGCATAGCTCTTCTCATCCTAGTATTTCCCTCGAGGTCCGCACACTGGTAGTCCGACCAAGGCTTCCTCATCACGAGTGCATCGATTTCCACGGTGAGCATCATATCTACTTTGCCATTCATGTGGTATTCTCTCAGGCCCGATCACAACCAGCGTAAACGGGTCGTGTCGTCGAGTCAGAGTTAACGTCCACTCATGCATTATGAGCATTCCAACCCAAATTCTGTTATTCGCTGTTTACTACTGTTTGCCCTTGTTATTGTAAAACGCTGTTGTGAGAGGGATAAACTGTTGGGTTCGCTTACGGGCCGAGCTAGTAAGCCTTTGAGGTGGCCTCTCGTTATCAAGCAGTTCAGGTCATCATTACTATCACTATTATCATCTGAACTCAATTCTGTTATTGAGTAGTGTCACCATCATCATCAGTTTTAACCTAAATTCTGTCAACGGTTGTTTACTTCTGTTTGCGGCAAACAGTTCACCCTTGTTATTTTACAACGTTGTTGTTAGAGGAATAAGCTGTTGAGTTCGTAAACTGCAGAGTGGTACAAAAAAAGAGCCCACCCCTCGTAATTTCGCGGCAAGTGTAGTGACAAGCTTACCGTAATTTGTGTAATTTTCCGAGCTAGGCTATGCATTTGCCCCTCCTCGCCAAATGGCATCATTATAATGTATTGCGATATTGCACCAGATCAGTATTTATTCCTTATCCCTGTTACTGGCTGCATCATGATTTTGTTAAGAGATGAATCACAACACAGTGAACAACAAAGATATCCAAGCCCTCATCGAGCTCTCCCCAACGCTGTATGAACGGTTCTGATATCCGTATTGTGCACTGAGGTATCGTCGGTTACATAGGGAATATCCAGCTTGTTGCACTGGAATGTATTTTCATTCTTGGTGAAAATGGCATGGACCTATCTTCTCGAAATAACTACATCCAGTTAGTTCATTCTGCTACTAATAAGCCCATTGACATAACATTAGTGAGGTTGCGATGAGGACGACGGCGGCAAACGCGAGGCAGAGGAGAAGTATGGAAACTTGAGCCAAGATGGCTACAGTTAGTGACAAATGAACTATAGCTACCTCCAAGTAATCATTTTCTGTGGGGTGGCTGCGTACTACTAGAGAAAGCGCACGCCCTAAACCCTCACAGCTTTACTGTACATAGTACCAGGCTTAGAATTCCTTACAAGGCTGCACCCTGATGATACTCAATCGATGAAGACTCTCTTCATCATAACCTTAGCTCAAGGCTTCCTTCACCCAGCATCTTGAAATTTCGATTCGCGATGAGAGCAGGAACGAGATAATCACCGCTAGTGCACACAGTGAATTGATTTTTCAAGTACAATGGAGTTTCTTGACCCTAGTGATATGAAAAACACTAGTGAAAAACATATTTCACGACTACTGCATATCACCGTGAATATCGCGTTTTCCACCGAGTTTTCCACCACTTCACGTAAAACGGGTGAAACTCCAATATAGTGTATTAATAATAACAATAGCGCGATAGTATATAATAATGGAGTTTCACCCGTTTTACGCGAAGTGAAATGTGAAATGTGTTTTTCACTAGTGTTTTTCACATCACTAGGGTGAAACCCCAATATATAGTGTTTAATATATGTATATATGTGTTTTATATATCTTTAATTTTTTAAAATACAATAATATATATGTGTTTTTTCACTAGTGCTATTCATCTCACGGGTGAAACTCCATAGTTTTTCACAAATCCAATTTTTTCCACAGTTCCCTCACACTCTTTCTGTGACTGATTCTGCATCCACATATGGTACCCGTTATGCTCACCTATCCAGAATTGTAGTT
>NW_003214825.1:39648-42693 GCF_000006405.1 Perkinsus marinus ATCC 50983 | reverse complement strand
AGCGTTTATGCTGAAAATCCAGATAAACTTCGCAACAAACCACGTGTGAGAGAATATATACATATGTTGCTGACAATATAAAATTCTCATTGGTTTTTGTACACTTCTACCCGAATTCGTATAATCAGTGATGCTAAGAAAAATGAGCATATATCACTCCAACACTGATACCACCTGTCATGGTCTCCATAAAAATTGCCATTGTAATATAGATGTGGTGTAACCTCAGACCCACTCTTCGCAACAGTATACCTGATGATGGCAAGGCAACAAAATTTCACGAGCAACTACTACCCGGTGACAGCAGGATGCTCAGTAACGTCTACAGTCACCAACGGTACAGCTTGGATCTGACGAACGATCTGATGAATCCACCAGAAAACACGGGGAGAAATATACTTAACTGAGTTCACGGGAAAACTATTTTTTTTATCATTCGAAAGAAGATTGATCGATGAAATGAAATCTACTTCTCACGAATTCGACGGCTATTTCCCAAGACTACCTCTGTGAGCATCTTAACCACGTTCAAGCTGAGCTGGCCCTTGGGGGCATCAACAGTGCCGTCCATAAAGAGAACTAATGCATTCGTGTTGAATACCTATACACAACAGATAGCCAAACACACAGTGATATTATTGATTGATAAATTGGAGTTTTTTGAGCCTAGTGATATGAACCACACTACTGCATATCACCGCGAATATCGCGTTTTTCACCGAGTTTTGCGCTACTTCACGTAGAGCGGGTGAAACTATTATATATATAATACTAACATAGTTATATTAACGTAATAATAAGTATCATTAAATGCATTATTAGATATTCATTGAAAACATATAATCTTGATATAAAAGAATATTGCATACAATGCCCTTTTTAATGGTAGAAAAACTAATATCCTATATAGTAATGGAGTTTCTTGACCCTAGTGATATGAAAGACACATTTCATGACTACTGCATATCACCGCGGATATCGCGTTTTTCACTACACGTAAAACGGGTGATCGAGAAACTCCAACATATAAATCGATATAATATAGGACCTACAGGGTCGAGTTTTCTATCAACTTCATCCTTAGACTCCTCATAGCATTTCAAGGCCTTCTTAGTGTAGGCATCATTCTGTTCTCTGACCACCTGAATGTAGGGGAATATAAACAACGTGGAATAATAACAAATATTACGTTGACGAAAGTTGAGACGAAACGAGCACAACTCAGCCGGGAGATACAACAACGGGTGAGATGGCGAGCAGGAGCGAAAGTGCTCATCATTTGAGAGTCAACAACCACTGAGGAAGCACTACACACAGTAGTGGCAGCAGTAGTAGTAGTAATCATGCAAGTCCGCCGAAACAATGGGCATGACCAGGACGACGGGTCTACAGGGGCGCGCGCTTTTGCGTATTCTCCTGCTCTAACGGTTAAGCTCCATGGTTATTGAGATAACGATCCAGGTTCAATTCCTGGAGAGTTTATCAACCTATATATACTTGTGTTGGTGACGATATGAAATTTCGACAGATTTCTTTTTGCTTCTTGTACAACTGAGTTCATACATGAATTCAAGTCTAGTCAACGAGCTGAATTGAGTTCAATATTTGTTTTCCGTGAGGAAATTTCAGAAAATTCTCACTGGTTTCTGTAAACTTCTACCCGACTTCGTATAATTAGTGAAGAAACTCCTCAGCTGAGGAATGCGACAACACATATTTCTCCGACACTGGTGATACTATGTCAGAATTCGACACTGTGAAATTATAAAACTGACTGAGTGGAACACAAGTCAATTCTACGGGTTTCAAAAAACAGACTCTCATGTGATACTATTCATCATCATCATTTTTTCCTCCTATTCTGCATCATCCTCAGCCAGGCCATATACCACATACCAATATTCCGTCGCATTTGAGCGTCTATACTATCCATGAACAAATACCTGCAAAATGCTCCAATAAAAGATTCCATACTACATTGGAGCCTAGCAGAAACCCGCAAAAATCAAACGCCATAATTTTTGTTGAATTTACGAATTTAAAATGCCTTTTTTAAAATCTCGATGACAACCAACTCTGACTACATTCGCGTTCCTAAGTAGAGCTCAGGACATACGAATTCGCGTAGAAATGCTCAGGAAGCAACAATAGTTTCCCAAAATTTCCTCAAAATTTTCACATTCCCATCAACCCACGCAGTAAAGTGTAATGCAGGCCGTCCCTTCACTCACATAAGAGCCGCGTTAGTGACAGTCTGGGTGAGCTTCGCTCCCACGCCAGAATACAATCCTGTAATTCCATTTTCGCGAATCACATCTTGCGTACACGACATCAAACCTTATCGAAAAACTAACATCTACTCGATGAGAAACTTCATTAGAATCACCATCGTGTTTTTCACTATTGCCCTGCGACGCCCTCAATCGACTTTGTATCACTTGGAGAGGATACGTCACCACTGTCGCTACAGCTTTAGCGAGCGCGCCGACCAAAAACGCCTCCTTTGCTGTGAGTACTAACACGCAAGTGTATACGAACACGACCGACAATGGGAAGTGAATAACTGTCTTTTCTTCGGCCCTTCACGAGAGTTGTCCTAAGCAACACTTGTGCCACGTACTGTACGACCGGGTTGGACACGAGGAGAAGACTGGCGCCTAGGCCTCGAACACTGCGAGAAAGACCCTGAAGAGCAGTGGTGTTGGGAATAATATGAAAATTGTAAAGAGATTCTCAATGGTTTCTGCCCACACACTCATCTGAACTCGTATAGTTAGTGAGGAAACTTTTGCACTCAGGTGGAGAAACTAAACATATACTCCAACACTGCTGAGAAGCGACCGAAACATATTATATGCTCTGTATCAGACAAACGAATCTAGATTAGAAGCACATAGGAGTTTGTGAACTCTGCACGGCCTGTCAACTTCGCCACACGCAAAGTGAAGACTTGCAGAATTCGGCCTCGACGGTTCGCTATTGAAGGTTCCAGCTCATGTTCGTATATAGAGTACAGTGTCGGAGTAGGAATATATGTAATCGGTT
>NW_003214825.1:37153-39548 GCF_000006405.1 Perkinsus marinus ATCC 50983 | reverse complement strand
GGAGTTTCCTGATTTACGGTAGAAATGCACAGAAACCGCTAAAAATTTCCCAAAATTTTCATACTGTCGCAAACATATGTAGTTGAACATGTGCATATTTCCCCACACTGATTGAACCGCATCATACATTCCAACACTGTTGAAATATATGTTCTTTCCCTAACTTCTCACTTCTTTTCTAACAATGTGCATTGTTTCTACTAGAACACTTTGAGTCTTTCCCTCACTCCTTAATTTCACAACAGTACTAGCCCTCCAAAGAGGCTCTGTAAGTATAACATTGAGCGACCCTGCTACTGAGAAAAGACCAAGCCTGGTGAGGCAGGGAGGTAACACTGAGCTCACCGGTACTGGCAATTAGAGCTGACGTGATAGAGTTATTACTATACCCGCGACCCTGAGGATTTGAACACGATGACCGTTGATAATTCAAAGGGCCTGTAAATCTCATATTTAGTGGAAAACTTTGATTTTTTTCGCTGACAAGTTGTGTTATACAAATTTTTTTGCGGAAAAAACTCAACAAATTTCCGCGATACCACGCTCACAGGGAAGAAAATTATCTTTCGTGAAAAATTCCGAATTTCCCCCACCTCCATGAGAGTGGCTATCTTCGTTTCAGTTCCTTTGAGGAGGTAGTAGTAAATGAAGTTAGAAAGCATCACTGTTTCTGTTGATGCAGAGGCACCTGCGTGATTATTTCCGATCAAACGTGACACTTCAAATATGTTACCAACAAAGAGACGCTTCGGATTAGAAGACGCTAAGTAGATCAACCCGCCCATCGTAGACCCCAAGGGCCGCAGCGGACGAGGTAGTGGCAGTAGTGAATTCGCATCAACCTATAGCAAGAAAACAGGGACTATGTCCCCCAGGGTTTGATAACAACGGGGAAAATGATGTTACTAATGTCATCACATTTACATGGGAAACTGATTGGAGAATGTGGAAAATTCAAAACGGTTCCTAGATGATTCCCTGCAAGACAAAGCGAATATATACAGCGCCTTGGTGAGATGAATACCTGTAAAATTGTTTTGACTTGATCCAAGGGATAGGTAGCCAACATTGACAGGCCACCTGCCGTACTGCCAGAGACAGCACTTATACAATTAGAGATCTGCTCGGGTATCACGGGAGTAGCCATCGTATAAAAAACAAGTGCCGAGTTGTTAGAAATAAAGTATGATAGAGTTTCCCGTCCGACGCGGTTGAATATGCATACGTAGTGGAGGATCTCCCTCCCTGGTCGCGAACGTTGTATATTCGGATGAACACCTTGCATGAACCGTTTCATATCATATGAATCATATGTCATAATGACATATGATATATATCGCTATCGAAAATCCGCCATCTGCTGTTAAGCGATTCAGATATGGTATGGCGCAAGTCCTACGACATTATTCTGCAGTCGAAGTAGATACTCAGTCTCAGGCGAATTCTTGACAGGAGGTCAAGAAGAGTCATTCATGTCCCCCAGTTAACATTCATACTTTCCCGAGTTGGGAGTCCCAACTTAACATAGTTTAATCGAGTATTTGTGCACTTGGGGGAACTCTTCATTATGTCAATCGCAGAGTGCCACCACTAATCATGGATCGAACTATCGAAAAATATACAAGACTGGGGGAAGTTGGTGCCAGGATGAGAAGACGATGTCCACATATCAAAACATCATCAAGTCGTCGTTGCTGATCAGCTCAGATGGTTCCCGGGCGGCGAGAAAGAGGTTTAATAACAGTGACTCGATCACTGAGGATGGTCGAACAAATAAAGTTCAATGTGACTGAAATGATGGAATTCATTCAAGCAGTGCATGATAAGCACTCAGAGCACTCATTCCATCGTGAAGCTGTTAGGATAAGTCTTACACCGAAGAGTTCAGTGACCGTACACTCATCCGCAACACATGTATCTATCTCATATTCCAACATTATGTTGTCACGGCCAACGACAGCATAGACTCTTTCTCCAGCCACTCCTCTTCAAGAATCTTGGCCATGTTGACCTGAGGAACCCAGCTGTGTGAAATCGTTAGAAGTGTCTCTTGAGAAGGCTACGCAGAGCACGCACCGAGGCCTCCGAAACTGACGTGTTTCAGACTACCAAGAACTTCTTGGTAGTCTGAAACACGTCAGCTTCTTGGCAAGAAGCGAGAAATGTTTCCACTAGTCCATGATTATGCACTGAGAACTCGTCGCCAAGACGGCATGAAAAATACGTTGGAGTTGGACTGTTCAACACTGCTAATCCCGTTCCTACTAAATGATTTAGCCGCTGACGAGGGCATCCAGCCATCTGCAGTATCCTGGGTCCCCAATTCTGCCCAAGGCGACCAACACATCGCACTTGATAACCAGCAATACGTAGAGCATGAACCGGTTGCGACTGA
>NW_003214825.1:33906-37053 GCF_000006405.1 Perkinsus marinus ATCC 50983 | reverse complement strand
TCATCCTCCTACTAGTCAATGAGAATGCCTCATTCGCGTTGGCACCAGGATAGCAACCCAGAATCTGATAGGAAGAAAAACACTTCTCGTGTATTGAGGGCACATCCACCACACTTTCTAAAGAATAGCTGCACAACAACGTTGTGCAGTGACGACACGCTCCAAGGAATTCCGGGTACTCATTCCGTTACACATTACGACCACGTGATTTTACAGAGATCGTTGACGATAGGAATCACAAGTTTGCAAGAAAACTTCTCAGAGAGCCACACTCCATAAACGAAGAGCGGCTGATCACTACTCTGTTGATCAAGGTCGTCGTCGAAATACATTCGCTCCTTCTGAATTCCCGATATCTGAGCCGATTCTCAAATTCAACACCTTACGGCAATCAAACTACCTGCCAGCCTTTTTAACGTAACCATACATATCAGTACCATCAGAAGCTTTCGCGATATCATCACCGTGAACTGCGTAATCAATGCGATGCTGAAAAAAAAGGGTCATATTTTTTCACGCAGCGCAACGCGAATTGATGTTACCTCATCCAAGAATTCGACTGTGAGAGGCTTGTAAGGAACGTCATGCACTATGTCGTCCACCCATTTACACGCCCACAACATTGCCTAAAAAATACCACTTCGCGCGACACGAAAAGAATACCTACCTCCTTCTCCTCTTCAGAGCATACAAACTCGCCTCCTTTCACTCGTCGTATTTCCTTGTTAGGGTGAATTCCAGCCACAACTTCAACGTGGACCGTCTGAAGAGCATACATACGGTGTAATCATCCAACGTGATGAGTGCATATACGTAACACACAGACGAGTCAAGATGAACTACTATCGTGAATACAACGAATGAGAATGCTCCACTGCATCGTTCCCATCAAGATGCAAGATCCCCATGCCATGGGACATGGTCTATGCCTAACACTGTTGCGAGACAATGACGTAGTTAGGCCCGACACAAAGCCACAACAGCTAGCGAATCTAACTCTCACGAATGATAGCTAGAATGCCTCCTACAAACTCGTGGATATTTCCTCGTCATTTAGACAAACGATAAGATAGCAATTGTGGGAGGAAGCTCCGCCTCAAGTAGAACAAATGAAAATCCGAGAAACAAGAAGACGGCGAGAAAACAGTGGACAATACGCAAAGTTTCTTACTTCTCCTTCCTCTTTCTTTTCCTCTTCAATTTCACGACCAATGGTAGAAACCTAAGCATAACCGGGAGATCCCAGGTTCAACCCAAACACATGTCACCTACTTGTCTGATGGCGTTGAAGTGACCAGTATGCATCAAATCCCAACATCCACATATCAAAATGCGCATGGTCTTAGGGGGCCGCACAATCGAGCCGCTCCCCTCAGTGGAATTGCCAATTTGATCAGTTTCAACCATATTGATCAAAGTAAGGATTTTCTACCACCACGAATATCTCCACTCAGGAATTGCTAAAACAAGAGGATCGTTAAACACAAACACCTATCACTTGATTACCACTGAGTGTGCAGAAACTAACAAGAAAGTCTCGAAATTTCCTCAATTTGGCAGTTTCGATATTGGATTTCACCACACTGCCACTTAAGCATGCAATGAGATATGAGCATTCTATTGTTGAGCTAGCTAACCCGCTAGTTCACTCTCCACCACGCAATAAGGCCGCCTCCACCCGAGTTCCACATATTGTCGAGACATGCCCGAAGATCCAGGTTCGATTCCCAGTCAAGACATTTCTACGAAATTAACTTTTTGCAATATACAATTACCACCAGAATCGCTTTCATCGAAACTATTGGTTTCTTACACAATATGCCGCTCGCTAGCGTGTGGTAGTGTGTACAAGATTTGATCATTCCTGGTGCTCCGGATCTTCTCCGTGCGAATCATCATATGCCTGTCACTGAACAACCTACGATTCACTTCTGTGTTTCTTCGTTTAACAATTTTCAAGATCGCGCCCCTCCCAGCGTAGAAAAAACGGGCTAGGGTTTCCCTAGTGCATAAATCATGGAAGCTGGAGTGAGAGAGATACGCCTAAGATGCGCTTGCGAAACGACGTGCACATGCGTTCTAGTGCAGCACGCATACTCATCGACATGCACCAAGTTTGAGCCGCTCACACGAACAGTGGGAGGAGGCCAGTTGCTAGCAAACTGTAACCACATGTCTTAGCCTGGCGAATTTCAGTGGCTCTTCCCATGCTAGCCTCAATGGGATTTCCCAATGTCATAGACTATGAATCATAATGTAGATGATAAACTACATCAGTTTCGAAGAAGACGTGCATTACTTTCCCAAATTTGCAAAAGAAACACACTTGGGACCCATTTAACTTTGAGAGATCATGACCCTCAGGATTTGATAACAATGGGAAAATGTTACTAATGTGATGACATTGAAATCAGGGTTGTCTAAATGGGAAATTCAGGAAATTTCCGTTTGCAGTACTCAGTTGAATGGGAGTCGACCATCCATACTATGATCAAGTTGGCGCAACGGAAAACATACTGCAACCGGTACTCCTTGCGGTAGGTCGTCTCTCGAAAGTGCATGCCACGAGCTGGGGTGGCTCTGGAAGGGATACTCCAGGGGATGGTATCGTTTCAGATTGGGTGTCTATTACTGTGTAGTTATTCCCTACGATAGGCATTACTCTCTTGTGTGGACAACAAGAGCGGGGTCCGTCGCTATGCTCCCAAAATGCAGAGGTGCCAAGAGTATACAAATTCTTCTCCGACTGACGCTCGACAACAAGCTGAAATGAAAGTATTAATTGTGTGGTCATGCGTGGTCATACAAGACTCCCCCGCGCTGTGTCGAAGCCAACAACGATCATTACAGCAACACTGAGGTTCCTTTGGACCGGTTCGACGTAAAACCTATTATCTGCTCATGACCGCTCGGTGCTCAGTCGATGCCTCACTCTCAGTCGATGGCATATCTCCACTACGGTGTATTTTGAATTCCGGCTTAACTCCCACCAAGGTAATCTTTCATCCCACACAGAGTGAGTTCCACATGATACATTGCCAGAGTTTAGAGGAGATAGTAGGACTAAGATTTGTGATCCATGAAAGAGGATTCGTGTCAGATCCAAGACAAGTGGTGCTCAGTTTGGCCACCGACACTGCTATCCGG
>NW_003214825.1:32032-33806 GCF_000006405.1 Perkinsus marinus ATCC 50983 | reverse complement strand
AAGTGGTCCATCGTGGAATTGCTATCATGCGGCGAATGCTGACGAGAAGGGTGGTTAATGATAACTAAAAAATACGGTCGTGTTTCTCGCCTACGGATGAGTGATGCAACCAACAGGGATCAATGAAGGTCTTCCCAGAATCAGACCCATTCAATCGGTTGCCTCGGGTCAGCCGCACCTTGCGAATTCTCGGTTCGAAACTCATTGAGTGATTATCAGTGAGATGTCGATTTATCCCTTTGCTTATATTTCAACTCGACATCGGTCGTGTGGGGAATCAAGAGGTACTTGAGATTCTCAAGTTGAGAAGCGTCTCCGTATGCCTTTTTTGGTGATAGAACACGTGTAATCTCACCAGGAGAGGTTCTTGCGACGATCTAATGACCTCATCAGAGTTCCATGGTATTTTCTCGGCTTCGATCTAGACTAGTGACTCACTAGTAGTGAGCATTCGAGACTGCTTCTATGAAAGGAAATGCCGATCACATGTTACGTGGCTGCAGCTACTGGGTAGTCACGCCAGCCGTTTCGTCACGCACAATTCATCCAAAGAACTCCTTGGGCTACCGCCATATTGAACAACAACAGTCATCATCATAACAACAGTCAACATATAACAGCCAGCAAAATCCAGCTGCTAAGCTCAGATAATGGGAAAAAGGGGCGAGCTGCGGAGCAGGGAAACCGGTCAGCCACTTGAGTTGTACGCAACCGCAAGGCTGGCCGAGATGGCTGTATGCGTTATTCTTCACTGGTTTTCGGCCCTTCTTGCGGCTTGAGCTGACCTTCAGCCGCCTCGCGCGTCCAAGTTGAACCGTTCATTGAATGACGGCCATGATGATTCGACTCATCGAAAGTACTTCTTCGTTATGAAGCATATGCTTCTTCTATCCACATTGACACCAGGACAACCAGAGACGGGGCATGGGTGCTAACGATCCTAGTGTGGTCGTATATACTAGCAGTCATGATTGAGTCGCCGATTGACACTAAAAATAGTCGATGCGAGTGACTGTGGCAACGCAATCCCAGAGATGGATGCAGGCATCATATAATACTTGCGCAGCGCCCGACACGGTTGGCAAGAGTACTCTTACACGTAATAATCCTTTTACGCATATACATGTGTCCCGTAACTGGTGTAACACAAGGGGATCTTATGGGTTAGGGACGTACAGTGTAGACTGTCAGAAGCAATCGTACCGATCGTAAGGCGAAGGCAGGACTGTGTTTACGCGTGCAGTGTACTCAAGTACAGCGCACAGACGAACAAGTACGTATGCAGAAAATTGTCTACTGTACTCGGATGAAAGATGTTGACTAACATGGTCCTGTTGACGAGATCAGGACAGATCTGCTGGAGACAGCTCGAGCATCGATGAGACTACAAATGGAAATATTGACTGACCATACTGATGATGAAGAATAACGAAGGTTTTTATTGATGGGACTGAACGCTGGCAACGTTATTATCATAATGACAAGAAAAATGATGCTCATCTCTTGGACGTCTCTCGAAAGATGATGATCTTCTTCTTATAGTCGACATCCTTACCATCTTTCTTATATTTGATATCGACATCGACGAGACATTGGTAGATCCACCATACAAACTTCCCGTTGTAGGTAGCAATGGTTACCTCAAACGTTATAACGTAGTCTACACCTGGGGCTTTTTTATTCACTTCGGAAAACAAGCGTAAGACGCTCTTGCGTCTATACCTTCCCTTCCCAAGTCTAGTGTGGCAAAGCAGTAGTTTTATCTGACGCTCTA
>NW_003214825.1:21843-31932 GCF_000006405.1 Perkinsus marinus ATCC 50983 | reverse complement strand
CGAGAGTCGAGTTTGCCCAATGAGACATGGACTTGAGACGAATCCACCTGGCCCGCTGAACCCTCTTCGTTAACTTGCTTCCCTTGGGGTTTTTGGTTCATCCGTTTCCCTTCGGGTTTCTGCTTCACTTGTTCCCCTCCGGGTTTTTGGTTCACTTGTTTCCCTTTAGATTTTTGGTTCTTTCCTTTCCCTTCGGCTTTCTGGTTCACCTGTTCCCCTTCGGGTTTTTGGTTCACTTGTTTTCCTTTAGGTTTTTGATTCACTTGTTTCCCTACGGATTTTGGTTGCACCTACTTCCCTGTTGACTCCCCTCGTTACGTTCCTGTTATTAACTTTTATACACAACTCAACACCACTGTAGCATTGTGCAACTTCACTTAAACTTAGATAAAACTTCCCTCACTACACTTTCCTCAACGCGAGACTCAAAGAACAATCTACTGTTTGTTCGTTCCGTATCACTAGCCAACCTCCTCAAGGACTTTGGAGCGCTGCTTCGAAGAAATAGGACATCTATCACGATCTCCCTCATCAAGCTTGCTTAATCTATATGTCACTCCTAGAACATGTGGGCATGCTTTCTCTCGCAGAAACCCCACGCAACGACACGTCATATCTCGCCAGGTGCGCGCGTGCTCTGGTACTTTAACGCATATAAATCTTCGACTAATAGAGCACCGTTCATCGAAGGTGTCAATCTCTGCTTCTCCCGTCATAACTCCCTTTATAGGTGCTGCTTTATAGGTACTGCTTATAGGTACACAAGTACTGCTTGACGGGTTTCTTCGGCTCTAAACCTTGTAGTAATCTGTGAGTAGCCTGTAGTCTATGCATTTCTTGAACAGGGAAAGTCGGCGTCATCTTCGTGCGCGGCCTAAATTTTCTCTCCTTGGCCACGATTTTTCTCCGGCGGCCACTTTTTCACTTTCCGAGCCACAAACTGCGTTTTCCGTGTTTGCCGGTGGCCGCCCTAGCGGGGCCGGAGGGTGAGTTCCGGGATCATTCCGTGCTTGGGCATGTCCTGAGGGTGTCCTTCGGATGATAGCACCTAGCACCCCTAGGCGGGGTGCTAGGTGCCTCGGGTGATACTGGACTATGGTTCCCGAGTCTCGGGACCCGAGAGGTTGTATTCGGGTTTCTATAGGCAACTGATGGACTAGGTCCGGGTTCAATTCGGGCTTGGGCATTTCTTGAACGACTCGGATTAGCTTGCCGCTCCGTCTGATCAGATGATCGTCCTTGGATGACAGTCGTCACTTGGATAACAGTCATCAAAGGAAACGGCCATCAAGATGATGACTGTTTCCCAGGGAAACTTTCCCTTGTGATCCGTCCTCTCGCGTAGGTGTTTTTTCATCGAGTTGATTCCCAAGTAGCAGTGCCCGATCGTCAATTTCGGTCGCGTAATGCTCGATTTTGGGTTGAGCTATTCTGTTGCTGATGTTACTGACAGTCTAGATATTTACTGATAGATTCAGTCAGAGCGTTATATTACTCGAGCGGTTAGGGGGCCTACTAGGGCCTACCGGGCCTCTAGGCCCGGCCTAGAGGAAGGGACAAGTGAAGTCACCAGAAATTGTGGCTGCGCAAAGAACAATTGTGGCTTGTAAGAACTTTTGTGGCCACGTTGGGTTGGCTTTGACGAGTCGTCAATGACGACCTCTGTACTGAAACGATGCGGTCTCTAACGCCGTTGAAACGAAGTCGCGCTTTATATCGTTTATAAGGGCGCGCGCTGAGATTTAGTGATTTAGGACACAAAGTTTAGTGACAGGGTCTGGACGTGCCCTTGTATAACTACTGATCCTATCTTGCCTACTCGGGTTTTCTTGACATTCCCTAAGCTCTTTCTACGCAACTCACCTCGGCTGGTGACACCGCGTCGCTCGATAACCTAGCGTGTAGTTGAGAGTACGAGATGGAGGAAACAGATTCAATATAACGCACTATAGCACATCTTAGGTTGCTTACGATAAGATTCAAAACAGGTACGGCAGAGCTAGGCCGTTGTGTTCACTGTGTCCTGCTATAGTTCATCAGTCTTGACCGTTTCCAGCTCGATCAGTTCATACAGGCTAGTTAAGCTATTTCTTACCACTGAAAGGTTTCTTATTGTGTTATATGACAAGTACTTTCGAGTTCGAAGTGAGGTGATCTGAAACACTTGATCAGTGTTTGAACATATGTTCGTTTTCCTCAGAAGTTCCTCCACTGATTATAGGAGTTTATACGCAAATTCGTGTAGAAATGTACAGAAACCAATAAGAATTTCCCAAAATTTCCACACATGTAGTTGACCATGTGTTTATCCCCCCAGACTGAAGTTTTTTACAGTTGATTTACCCCGCACCCCTCCAATTTACATGCCCTTCACTGATGTCTCAGTCGGCGACTCCTATCCGCTTTCCGAAGCTGACGGGATCCTTCCGACTCCCCCAAAAGGTCAAAAGTTTTCTGCTGCTAGACCGGCGCCGATTATGACTGATCCCATAAGTCGAAGCACCACTCCACTGAGCAGCATTAATACACCTTCCTCGATTACAAGCACTAACTACGTGGTGAATACCCCTATATGTTTTTCGTCCGAAACTCCCCTATCGAGCAGGCAGATTTCGAGGTCCTCTACTTGGTCGGTCGCCTACAGCGATTCGAGCCCCAAATATGGTAGCCGATTCAGACCTTCCAGTGTTCCTACTATACATCTTGACAAGTGTCTCAAAAGAGGAAGTAGCGACTTTATGAACAGTTTCGTTAACCCCGAGGCTCCCTCCCCCCCGGTGTATTTGGTCAAAACTAAAGCCTGCAGACACTTTGCCAGAGGCTATTGTGCTTTTGGTGATAAGTGTGCATTTGCTCACACTGTGGACGAACTCAGAGTGAGGCCGCCGAACTTGTGTAAGACCAAACTCTGCGACCGTGGGAGAAATTGTCGTCGCCCTAATTGTGGCTACGCCCACAGTAAAGCTGAGTTGTTCCACATTGAACCAGATTGCCCTGACATTAAGGGCGCTGATGATGCTATGTCTGACTACTACCAGGACTTGCAGTATATCGAACAGCTGGGTGTTATGTATGCTGCCGCTACTGAGAAACATGATAAGGTTTAGATTTTTTTTCTGTAAAACACTCTAATGATCTTCCCCACAAATATATAGTTTTTCCCTGTTATCATTCAAGGCACTCTAAGAAGGCTTTCGTCGATGCAGGTAGAGTAGTACACTCATTTCTAAGCTCTTATAGACATTATAAGGTTAGTATTGTAGTTCGTTGTTGTCGCTGTCGTAGGCCTTACCAGCGATTTGACTCGGTGTTGTTCGCTCGCCGCGATATTACTACTATAATACTACTACTAACAATAGACTTACTGTATTTGTATTATTGGCATTATTATCATTTCATAGTATCACTTTTCATTGTCTCTACGCTAGGTCTAATGATGGTAGTTAATTTTTCGAAAGTTGATCGAGCTATTGGGCACTACAATGCACTTCGCTCGTTTCTTATTTGATCACGACTGAGTGTTCAGCATCTCTGTCACGAGCACTGATGCTGGCTGAGATCAGTGCGTATTATTTTATTAGCACGATTAGTGATGTGGCAACGAGATGAGGTGTTATTGTTATTCCTGTTCCCTGTGAACTACTGGCGTTGGTGCGCAACGTAATCATATTAGTCGTATAAGTCGCTTGCGTAAGGCTTTTATTGTTTTGCAGTATAGGAATTGATTCCTTTCACTGTAGAGATGATCGTGACTTGATATCAAGCACGAAGAATTAAACTAAATGTTGCGTTCCAAGTATTGGGATATATTTTCGTCTTATCGAAGTTATGTGAGTTTGATTATTGAACTCAACTAAGGCCTTGGGTTTTCCCTGTCCGTTGGTTGTCGAGGAATGCCTTTCTAGTGTTGATATCTGTCTGCAATTCATCAGATCGTATAACTAGCTCGGTAGAAAGGCTCTATTGATAGAAAAGGAAAAGTGACACGTGTAAAGCCCAAACGCCTCAAAAACGATTGATTTTACGCCGGATGTTTTCTTCCGCAACCCAAACTGGTTTTGTCTGGATTCTTTCTATTCTTGCGAGGTCCTACCCTTGGGCATGGTAATTATATAAGTACTAGCGATTTAAGACAACGAGATGACTTATTTAAATGGAAACGACTATACTGGTAGATGAACAATAGCGAACAATTCACTGACATTTATATACGTTCATTCGTTTATATATCCATTTCTCCACGGTGAATGTGACTGCCAATCGTGTCGTTACAAATAATACCAGTCTTGTTTCTTCGTTTAGTTTTCTTTGCAATTCTCATAGGAAACTTTTGACGTGTTCGATCGGCCCCCCTTCACTTCATAACACAATCCGTGTTTCATGAAAAGTTACTTTCTAAGTCCTCGATAATCAAGATAACACTTGCATGAGCTGATTAGGTGTACCTGAAACGTAATAACCACAGCTCAAAGCCGTCATGAAATCGAACATGTGGGGGCCTCAGGCGTCGTCCAGCAACAAGTTCCAGCCATAAAGACTTGGTATCGTCAGCTGAGAGGAATCACCATGATGAAATTGCTTACAGTGCGTGTCAATTTGATATTATGCAAATGTGAAGAATGTGCCTTTTCTATTCCGGGATTAATGATAGTGAACAACTTGTCGCTATCATAGTCTCGAAAAGTTACCATAATCACATCACATGTTCATATCAGTGTTTACATTGTTTATGCGATATAGTCTCGTATCAATTTTTATTGACCTATGAGAATAACACATATTTGAATACCAAATTCATACACACTGGAGTTTCACGATTACCCGTTTTACGTGAAACGCCGCATTACCCCGTAAGAAACCCGATATTCGCGGTGATATGCGGTAGTCGTGAAATATCTTTTCCACTAGTGTTTTTCATATCACTAGGGTAAAACTCCACTGATTAACGAGCCAACTCACCTCGAGCATCTTCTGTAGAGCCGCCATTTCTTGCATCGTGCACGACACACTCTGACTCGAGCCGTCCTGAGCCATTTAAGAGGTGGGTTAATTAAAGTCAATGAATATATTCTCACTAGTAATTCGCCAGTGAAATGTGAAATGTGTTTTGGGAAATGTGAAATGGGAATAACACATATTTGTCACATTTGGATATCAAATTCAGACACACTGGAGTTTCACGATTACCCGTTAATTAAAGTCAATGAATGAAGATGAGTTACCAATGTTCTTCTCACTAGTAATTCGCCATGTGTGGTAGTATTTGTTCGCTTTCCTCAGCGAGCTCAGGAATTTTCTCAATTCCTATAGAGTCCGTGCAGAAACCAACGAGAATTTCCTCAGAACTCTCATATTGTCACCAACACATGTAGGTGACCATGTACATATATTCTCACTGGTAATTCGCCAAGCAAAATGTGAAATGTGTTTTTCACATCACGGGTGAAACTCCACAATTGATACCACACCTTCCTCACTTTTTGAATAGTGAATCGTCGGACTTCGTGATGATGCACCTCGCTAACACCCTTCTCCACGGCCAGACAGTTCTGAGGCGATTCTCTTCCACAACAACAACAATGCGGCTATCTCACTTCAGAATTCCACTTGTCATTAATCTTCACCTCCTCACATGAAGACCCAATGAGTTCGCCAATGTCCCCCGCACGAAGAGTCTGGCCAACCAGGGAGTTCTTGTCGAAGCCTATCTCAACGATCACGTACAGTCTACTCAGAAACTTACGTTTGGCATCGGGTGAAGTCTTCGCTTCAGCGGTGGTTTTTTTCATAAAGTAGAATGTCACATTGCCAGGTTTCACCACTTGCATATCAACTCCATTATTCACGACTTCAGCCTGAAAATTTTATCCACAAGCCTTGCGGGAATATATGCACATGGTCAACTACAGATTGGAAATTATAGGCAATCCTTGATGATTCCTGGACACTTCTACCCGAATTTCTATGCAAGTGAGGAAACTCCTGAGCTCAGCAGCTGAGGAAAGCGATTACACATATTCCTACTCCAACACTGTATAGGAAACTCCTGAGCTCAGCAGCTGAGGAAAGCGATTACACATATTCCTACTCCAACACTGTATAGGAAACTCCTGAGCTCAGCAGCTGAGGAAAGCGATTACATATATTCCTACTCCAACACTGTATAGGAAACTCCTGAGCTCAGCAGTTGAGGAAAGCGATTACATATATTCCTACTTCAACACTGTATAGGAAACTCCTGAGCTCAGCAGCTGAGGAAAGCGATTACATATATTCCTACTCCAACACTGTATAGGAAACTCCTGAGCTCAGTAGCTGAGGAAAGCGATTACATATATTCCTACTCCAACACTGTATAGGAAACTCCTGAGCTCAGCAGCTGGTGAGGAAAGCGATTACATATATTCCTACTCCAACACTGTATAGGAAACTCCTGAGCTCAGCAGCTGAGGAAAGCGATTACATATATTCCTACTCCAACACTGTATAGGAAGCTCCTGAGCTCAGCAGCTGAGGAAAGCGATTACATATATTCCTACTCCAACACTGTATAGGAAACTCCTGAGCTCAGCAGCTGAGGAAAGCGATTACATATATTCCTACTCCAACACTGTATAGGAAACTCCTGAGCTCAGCAGCTGAGGAAAGCGATTACATATATTCCTACTCCAACACTGTATAGGAAACTCCTGAGCTCAGCAGCTGAGGAAAGCGATTACATATATTCCTACTCCAGCACTGTATAGGAAACTCCTGAGCTCAGCAGCTGAGGAAAGCGATTACATATATTCCTACTCCAACACTGTATAGGAAACTCCTGAGCTCAGCAGCTGAGGAAAGCGATTACATATATTCCTACTCCAACACTGTATAGGAAACTCCTGAGCTCAGCAGCTGAGGAAAGCGATTACATATATTCCTACTCCAACACTGTATAGGAAACTCCTGAGCTCAGCAGCTGAGGAAAGCGATTACATATATTCCTACTCCAGCACTGTATAGGAAACTCCTGAGCTCAGCAGCTGAGGAAAGCGATTACATATATTCCTACTCCAACACTGTATAGGAAACTCCTGAGCTCAGCAGCTGAGGAAAGCGATTACATATATTCCTACTCCAACACTGTATAGGAAACTCCTGAGCTCAGCAGCTGAGGAAAGCGATTACATATATTCCTACTCCAACACTGTATAGGAAACTCCTGAGCTCAGCAGCTGAGGAAAGCGATTACATATATTCCTACTCCAACACTGTATAGGAAACTCCTGAGCTCAGCAGCTGAGGAAAGCGATTACATATATTCCTACTCCAACACTGTATAGGAAACTCCTGAGCTCAGCAGCTGAGGAAAGCGATTACATATATTCCTACTCCAACACTGTATAGGAAACTCCTGAGCTCAGCAGCTGAGGAAAGCGATTACATATATTCCTACTCCAGCACTGTATAGGAAACTCCTGAGCTCAGCAGCTGAGGAAAGCGATTACATATATTCCTACTCCAACACTGTATAGGAAACTCCTGAGCTCAGCAGCTGAGGAAAGCGATTACATATATTCCTACTCCAACACTGTATAGGAAACTCCTGAGCTCAGCAGCTGAGGAAAGCGATTACATATATTCCTACTCCAACACTGTATAGGAAACTCCTGAGCTCAGCAGCTGAGGAAATCGATTACATATATTCCTACTCCAACACTGTATAGGAAACTCCTGAGCTCAGCAGCTGAGGAAAGCGATTACATATATTCCTACTCCAACACTGTATAGGAAACTCCTGAGCTCAGCAGCTGAGGAAAGCGATTACATATATTCCTACTCCAACACTGTATAGGAAACTCCTGAGCTCAGCAGCTGAGGAAAGCGATTACATATTTCAAGGAATCGATCAGTCACCCACAGCGGAAAAAATTTCCCCTTTTTCAAAGCACAATAATCGTCCACAACGAGGCAACCTACAAACCAGCGTAACTCACCAGATGTGGAGTAACCATCATCATAGACTCGCCACCGAAGACAGCGAATGGTATCGGCGACACAGTCTTAGTGCTCATGCTCCTACAGGGCTGCCACAAGCACACAGACGGTCTGAAACAAAGAAAAAAATGACATCAATATCAACATCCGATGAGCGAAAATTTTCGCTCTACTTTATCATGTTATTTCCCGCGCGAATATTTTCGTAAAGTGGCGTAATTCTGTATGTGAAAAACGCGGTATGAAGTACACTGGACGAGCAATCACCTAATTTCACTGCTCACATGCGAGTCAAGCGCGAACTAGTATGTTTTTTCCTCAGTCTTTTTAACATTACGGGTGAAACCATTTTCCCCTACTCTCGAAATTGTTACCTCAACAGCTTGCAGGTTGCGGTCATATTAAAGTGCCCGAATCGACGATGGGCTGCTAACATTGATATGAAATAGATCTCCAAAAAAGAGAGACCTCATCCACCCAAGGACTTTGCAAAGAGTTGTAAACTGTAATGCCTTCGAAAATACAATGCCTTATTCTATACCCTTATTTGAGTAACCTCTTACTGTAAAATTCAATTCCTTTCAAAATTCAATTCCTTCCGAAGTTACAATTCCTAAAGTCCCCCAGGCGAAAGTACAATTACAGTTTAAAACTATTAATACGCTTTGATGAGTATAGGCCTCCAACACATACGCCCAATCGCACTTGACGTCGAGCATGCACACCTCTGCATGCAGCGATCCTTCACAACAGTTGTTGCTCCAGCGAAAATCACATAAAAATAACAAGCGCGGTTGTACGTGTAAATTTGATCGATGCAAATGTGTGTTATTTTGTAGGACATTTTATAGTGAACAAGTTGTCGCTATCATCACAGTCCCAAACGGGTACTCAACATCACAACACATGTTCATAGTTATTGTTACATTGTATATGCAATATATAGTTTTAGATCGATTCTCAGAAAAACATATTAAATTCACACGAACTGTAGTTTCCAGTTCGAATTGAAGAAATTCAGTTACAATAGAAACTGAATACCCCCAGAGATCCAACACTGTAGGGAAAGGAAATATGCACATAAAATATGAAAATTCTGAGAAAATTCTCGGAAATTCTCGAAACATTGAAGTTTCTTGACCCTAGTGATATGAAAAACACTAGTGAAAAACATATTTCACGACTACTGCATATCACCGCGAATATCGCGTTTTTCACCGAGTTTTACGACGCCACTTCACGTCGTAAAACGGTTGGTCGTGAAACAACACTGTATCACAACAACTCCATATTTCTCATTTCACTACTCCTATTCACAAAACACAACAACATTATCATCGTCATCATAACGAGAGTAACTTAACTACTACAATTCTCAAAATCCCAGTACAGAAAGTTTACAAAATCACACTACTACACTTCACGAACATAATCATAATTATTTCAATCGAATATAGATCCCAGCAACGCCCCCGCTAGCAGTCCTCCTGCTAGCGGCAACAGCAACCCGTCGAGTCCTTGCATTTTTCTCTTATTTTTACGAGCCTTGAACTTCTTCCGCACAATTCTTCCAATATACTGGTTCTGATTCGGGAGTATATCCACTAAATTGAAAGGTCTGAGAAAAAACTTTTCTGTGGGGGAGAGGGGAATATGCACATGGTCAACTACATGTGTTGGTGAAAATTCTGAGAGGAAATTTTAGCGAGTTCTTATTGGTTTCTGCACATTCCTGAGCTCAGCTGAAGAAAGCCAACACATATATTCCTCCAACACCATCTGCATATCACAATATCATCTAACTATGGAGTTTGTTCACCCTACTGATATGAAAAAAAAACACTAGTGAAAAACATATTTCACGACTACTGCATAGCGTTTTTCGCGTAAAACGCGTCGTGAAACTCCATTATATTTATATCTAATTTTTCACCTATCAACAGGAAACACTTGTGTGCTGGACAGCTGAGGCCTCTGTCCCATCCTTCGCCTCCTCATCTCGTCATTCAGTCGATGTATGAGATCGATGTAGCTGATATACGGACTCGCACGTATAGAATTACCTGAATTCATCAGAGAAAAATGCTGAATACTCACTAACAATGGAGTTTC
>NW_003214825.1:15725-21743 GCF_000006405.1 Perkinsus marinus ATCC 50983 | reverse complement strand
ACCCGTTTTACGTGAAGTGGCTGAAAAACGCGATTTTATTCGCGGTGATATGCAGTAGTCGTGAAATATGTTTTTCACTAGTGTTTTTCATATCACTAGGATGGTCAAGAAACTCCATTGTAGTTTTCTGTGCACTTCGTATATATACTCCTAAGCTCAGCTGTTGAGGAATGCGACCATATATATTCCTCCAACGCGAACTCACAAAATGCGCTCGTCATCGCTCCGCCGTTTATATTTCCACCACTCGCATCTGCTGAAGTACCCGAATCATCGCAACCACTAAACAATTGAACCTAAACACCTCCAATTTGCACGCATACACACTAAAGATACTCCTGTTATGAGTGAGGACGAATTTCGAATACACTCCCAGGAGCGCCTATAAAAATCATAAGAACATCCCAGCTTAGCGGAGCGAAGCGTTTCACGATGTGCAAAATCATGCTTACATCGCCTAGTGAATGCCACGGGTTTGTCTCCTCTTTCCATCCTCTACGTTCGATCCATCGCCAGGGTAAATCCATACCTACAACAACAGCAACAACCACATAATCGTGCGTGAAAAATTCACATATTCTTCAATTTTCACACCAGCATAATCGCCTTAACTCTTTACAATGGAGTTTCACCCGTGATGTAAAAACACTAATGAGAAAAATTATTTTACATTTCACTTCGCAGAAAACGCATGTGAGCAATTAACAACGCGTAAAACACGTGGAATGCTGCCAGCGTTTTACGTAAAATGAGGTCATTTGTCCGATGTAATTCACTTCATCTCACCGCGAATAACGCGTTTTTCACATTAAGTATTACGCCACTTCACGTAAAACTCGAATACACTCCTCGTACTAAACTTCAAGTAGCCCGAAGCCTTCAAGAGTATATAAAAACCCAAACTCATGCACGAGTCGACACAACTCCACGTGAACGATTATATATAATGCTATGCACATTGTCAATATGGGGAAGATATTAACAACACGAAGAATGGTCTTCGCTAGGAACCTTTTCGGAAGGTCCTATCTGTTCGAGTCCAGCAGACTCAGTCTGCCGCTGATTTTCCGCAGGCGAATTTCGTGGCGGGCGCGATTTCGATAATAATCGATCAACTGGGCGAGCGCGACTTGCGCGTTACCCGCGGAACGACTTAGTACGGCGGAACTTCATATCATTGAGAACTGTAGAAGAAATATGAGAATGTGAATATTTCACGCACGATTATATTTAGCCAAAACAGAAGTATTCATATCAACATCATTGTTGCAATTAGCGCGCGCCCGAGTAATCGATTGCATTGTACACCATCCATACCTGTTCCCGAATGACAGCAATCCATAACGCTTGTCAATCTCACACCACTGGGGAGGGGTGCCACCAGAATTGAGAAAATCTCATCATCAGAAATCATACCGGCTCTACGGACCTGGCAGCGGAATTGTATTTTAATTCTATATCACTTTTATGGTATGTGTGTTAACTCACATCACAGGGTAGTATGGTTTCGTTCATTCCGTCCTCCTCCATGCCATAGGGATCCGGCTGAAGAATTAGAGAGTAGTTCAACAACAACAACAACATATACAACATATACAACATATACAACAACAACAACAACAACAACATATACAACAACAACAACATATACAACAACAACATATACAACAACAACATATACAACAACAACATAGACAACAACAACAACATATACAACAACAACATATACATATACAACAACAACAACATATACAACAACAACAACAACAACAACAACAACAACAACAACAACAACAACAACAACAACAACAACAACAACAACAACAACAACAACATATACAACATATACAACATATACAACAACACCACGAACGACAAGACTAACAACAACACTAACAACAACACTAGTAACAAGATCCCCATAGACCCTACCTGTTGTGATCCATGACCAGAATAATGAAAGAAGAATACATCCCCAGGCTTAGCATCCCTCACCAACCAATGCAAAGCTCCTATTATATTCGCTCCTGAATATGATACAAATCGCTCGAGTTTAACTCGTTTCACGTGAAGTGGTGTAATACTCCACGTGAAAAACGCACCCTTGAAAATGCTAGAATTACACCAGGCGAACCAGCCAACATCGCTGATATTCACTGCTAAAAACATGCGTTTTTCATAATACGGGTGAAAACTTCGAAAATAAATTCACTTTGGAATTTATATTTCATTTTCTCACGCACTATACAAGTTTACATACGAATTCACGTAATAGTGTACCGAAACCAATGGAAATCTATTGACGTTTTTCTTAAATGATAAATATTTTCCCACAAAAATCTGAAAAAAAAACCGAAATTTCCCCAAATATCCTCACAATTTTCACATTCTTTTTCCCACACAAATCTGTAAAATTCCGTAATTTTCCCAAATTTCCTCATAATTTTCACACTAGGCCTTCGTGACAAAGGGGCGGAGCTCACTGAGTCCACGTCCATGGACTCAGTCAATGAATTTTACATAGGTCCAGCCCGGTTCGATCCCCGGGAAGGACATTTCTCCATCATTGAAGTTTTTCGTGCATCGAGTTTTCCGATTTTTCCCAACACCTCCGCATATAGAGGAGTCGTTTGATCCATCTGATAGCCTCCTATACTTCGTAGTTTAGCCAGAATAATTCTGCACGCACGCACAACGCGAAAGTGTCTGTTGTTGCGGTATATGCCCCTCCGCTCGCTTCGCAATTTTCCCACAAAAATCTGTAAAAAGCCGAAATTTTCCCAAATTTTCTCACAATTTTCACATTTTTCCACGAAAATCTGTGAAAACGCCAATATTTTCCCTTCCTACTTGTTGGCATCTCAGCGCGTCCATCATCCGTCATCATACGTATATCACCAGGATTCCATCTATACGTTTCAGTGAGCAACCGAAACATGTTGTGAGCCTAAATACTCAATAAATATACATACATTAGAGTATCTTCACCCTAGTGATATGAAAAAAACTTATTTCACGACTACTGCATATCATCGCGAATATCTCATTTTTCACATGGAGTATTACGCCACTTCACGTCGTAAAACGGCTCGCCCAGTCCGCGTTGATTCAATCAATGGATTTCACATATGTCCAGCCCGGTTCGATCCCCGGGTTGGACATTTTTCCATCAACAATGTTTTCATGCATATATATCTCTTCGAGCCGCTCTGAAATCGACATTTTGCGCCAACAGTCGTTTGATCCGTAGTTGAGCAAGGATAATTCTGCACGCACGCACTATACGAAAATGCATACTATGAAAACTTTTTGAAAATCTATTTTTCGGCGGTAGTTATCATTAATAACAACCAAATCTTACATCGGGAATGCACCCCGATAATTGTGCCGGAGTATTGTAGTAGTTGATACCAATCAGCAACGCTCTTTGTACACCTGAGAGGAAAAAAACAAAAATCTTGTAAAAAATCAAGTGAAGTTTCACGACTATCCGTTTTACTACGTGAAGTGGCGTCGTAATACTCCATGTGAAAAACGCGATATGAAGTGGCGAATTACACGGAAAAAATCCCGCAAAAACACATACAAAGTGTTTTACGCGTTATTCACTGCTCACTTGCTTTTCAAATATGAAATATGTTTATACACCAATTATATACAGCTAGTTTTACCCGTCAGTGAAGGTGGTGCAATTCCAACCTGATTAGTTTTCTGCATTTGCATGCTGCTCGGTAAACCATACATCGCTTGAGCCTGCATACTAGGAGGGGGCGCTTGTTGCGGTAGTCCATCCGATATTGGTGTTGCCGTGGGAATCTATATAATAGAGTTTAGCAATCCTTCTTACGTGCAATATTCAACGCGGTGATATGCAGTAGTCGTGAAATATGTTTTTCATATCACTAGTGTGGTGAAGAAACTCCAATAAAATTGTCATCATTAGAGGAATATATGATCGCTTTTCTCACGAAATATACAATTTTATATATAAATTATCATAAAACTCCACACATACCGATGAGAAATTCCAAAAAATTTCTTCAGAATTTTCATATGTGGTTGAACATGTGCATATTTCCTCTCACACTGCACGATATATTCATAGTGCTGGTAGAATTTATACATATGTTGGAGTTTCACAACCCGTTTTACGTGAAGTGGCGTCGTAAAACTCGGTGAAAAACGCGATATTCAACGCGGTGATATGCAGTAGTCGTGAAAAATGTTTTTCATATCACTAGGGTCAAGAAACTCCATTATACATGAGAATTTGTTTTCGCATTTTTGCCGCTAATTTCGGAGCAACTGAGTCCACAGACATAGTGCTGAAAAAAAAGAACTGATATGTAAAACTATGGAGGAATAGATGCTCGCTCTCCTCAGCTCAAAAACTCACATACGAATTTACAAAAACCAACAAGAATTTCCCAAAATTTCCAGATTGTCACCAAAAAACGTACGAATAGTATAAAAATTCCGAAGAGTTTCCCGTAAGAATTCCTGACTGTTATTCAGCAAACTCAGATGAGGAAAGCGAATACATATTCCAACCACTGTGGTGGGGGGAATATATGCACATGGTCAACTACATGTGTATGAAAATTTTGAGAGTAAATTTTTTAGGTATATTCCTACCCAAACCTTGTAAATTTTTCATAAAATAGGGAGAAAATTTACGATCTCAGTTGAGGAAAGCAAACATATATTCTCATGAGTACTAAATAATAAATAAATATATTTCCAATACTACAATACTGTCCAATTTAATATTACAGGTTCAGGTGGTATCATAAATTCGTTTAACATCTGACAATGTGGACAAGTCGCTCGAGCGGTGACCGACAGATCTCCTAAAAACAAAAATAACTCACCCTAGTGAAAGTGATATGAAAAACACTGGTGAAAAAAACATATCTTACTGCATATCACCGCGAATATCGGAATTTTTCATGTAAAACGGGTGAGAATTTCGTTAAATTTTCCGAAAAAAAACAAAAAACTGAGCGGCATGCACTCGAGCAACTTCTTATTTCAAAAGCGAACACACGAAATATTTCAAATATTGCCAACTCGAAACGGACCAAGTCTCCAAAATTCATAGATAAACTACGACCATATCAGCATTTTTCAAACAAAAACAACTACTACCATTAACTCAACGCTATGCACTAAAAAAGAAATATACCGTTTTTTTATGAAGAAAAATTCTGCCAATTCCTCAAAAAAGGTGTAGACCACAATGAGAGTAAATATGAGCGTATGAGAATTCGCATTTGCTGACAAAATACTCTCACTTATGTTCACAATGAATAACGAAATGCATCACCAGTATGGTGGGGAATATGCACATAGTCAACCACATGTGTTGGTGGTGACAATATGGAAACTCATATATTTGAATTTACTTGTACAACAACAGGTTTTATATATATTAAAATACGAAAAAAATGTTTTTTTAAAGTTTCACGATTACCCGTTTTACGTGTCAAGTGGAAAACGCGATATTCGCAGTGATATGCAGTAGTCGTGAAATATGTTTTTCACTGCTGTTTTTTCATACCACTACTAGAGTGAAGAAACTCCATTAATATGCTATTGAATATACAAAATCCGATGACATACGAGAAAAATTCTTGTTAGTTTCCCTACACGTTTCCTATATATTTCCCCGGCTCGTATATAAACTCCTATTTCTAGTGAGTAAACTTTCGAGCTCAGCAGCTGAGGAAAGCGAACACATATTTTAAAAATATCTACAACATCAAATATCGTAAAAATTTGGAAGACTAAAAAATACCCAAATAATAATTTCGAAATAAGAATTTTTACTATTAAAAAATTTCACTTCTCTCCAACAATAAGTAGCATTCCCATACCGTAAATCCTTCAAATCGGTCGAAACACCATCGTATTACTCATCGCAGTCATCTGCACTGTCAGAACTCGTTGACACGATCCACACTGGACTTGAGCCGTTCTTGTGGTTTCTCGTTGTGGAACCTTTTATATATATATAAA
>NW_003214825.1:0-15625 GCF_000006405.1 Perkinsus marinus ATCC 50983 | reverse complement strand
TATAGGAACTCCTGAGCTCAGCAGCTGAGGAAAGCGATTACATATATTCCTACTCCAACACTGTATAGGAAACTCCTGAGCTCAGCAGCTGAGGAAAGCGATTACATATATTCCTACTTCAACACTGTATAGGAAACTCCTGAGCTCAGCAGCTGAGGAAAGCGATTACATATATTCCTACTCCAACACTGTATAGGAAACTCCTGAGCTCAGCAGCTGAGGAAAGCGATTACATATATTCCTACTCCAACACTGTATAGGAAACTCCTGAGCTCAGCAGCTGAGGAAAGCGATTACATATATTCCTACTCCAACACTGTATAGGAAACTCCTGAGCTCAGCAGCTGAGCTCAGCGATTACATATATTCCTACTCCAACACCGTTATTTTTCCAAAAATATTCCCCTCATAATAAAAGCGAGCACGACGTAGTTGTTATTACTATTAGGGCATAGGAATCGTATCTGAGCAACTGTTTGTGTCGAGAAAGGCTTAGTAGTAACCATTGATAAACAACAATGAGGAAGAATATAATAATTTTAATGGAGTTTCACGGGCGGCCCTAGTGATATGAAAAACACTGGTGGGAAATATATTTCACGACTACTGCATATCACCGCGTTGAATATCGCGTTTTTCACTACACGTAAAACTCCAACATTTAATTTACTATTAATTGTCGTGAGTATTGATGAACCAAACCCGTAGGAAATAAGTGGAATCTAATCTTATAACACCTCTTACATCATCAACGACTAGCGCAGCTTGTGCTATTAGCTGAAGATATAAATAGAAGTGAAATAACACAAAATGAGGATACGAACCTAGGAGATCTCAGCTGAGATCACCACATTAATTTCTATTTATTTCACTATTGAAGATTCAACACTTTTAATCTCGAGTGCAGTGCTGCAAAAAAATGTTCGCTCTCCTCAGCTGAGCTCAATAGCTTCCTCACTAATCATAGAATTTCACATACGACTTGGAAGAATATATACGATAAGTGTATTGAAACTAACAAGGATCCTCCAAAATTTCATCAGAATTTTCATATTCTCACCAACACCTGTGATGGAGCATGTACATATTTTACCACACTGCTCGAGTGCATGAGTGTATAATTCGAAACTGTCATTGGTGTTGGGAATCGGGCGCGCGCTATCGACAATTATGAAACCTCAGGTTTCAATTTGCATAACGGCTCGTCAGCCGTCCGAACTGTAGCTACTGTAGCGAACTGTAGCTCTTTAACCTTCGCACTGTAATATAGCCAATACTACGTACCAGTGTTCCGCCCGTCTCTTTGCGGGCTCTGTTTATTTGTTTGATTGGTTAAGGTTGATGAACGTTCCACTTGTGACTCGTATAATCTACCATGTCAAACGCGTATAATTCTGTTTCCGCAAAAAAAGCCGTCCGAACTCAGCAGGTGCCGTCGATAGTGGCACGCTGCAAGAATATACAATCGTCCAGAACTGTCCAAAACTGTACTCGATCGAAGGACCTCCATTGGTTCAAGGTTTTGGAGTTCTGGACGCTGCCTATTCAAGCCTCCCCTCACCAATTCCCAATATAAACATTCAGACTCAACAAACTTTCCGTTTAACAACATATCTTACAAGTTTTGGCTTACAACTGTTCCGTCTCTCTTCCGATACCCATCATAAGCATTGTGAGCGTTCTTGGAAAGCAAGAACTTCTCTCAACTCTTCTGTATTATCGCCTATGGCACATACCTCCGCTAGCCAACGTTCCTCCAGTTGTCACTGGTTGTTTTATCTCTCTGAAACTCCTTTCAAGCTCAACCCCGTGGACCCGTCTAAGACTATGTTTTGTTATCTCCTCCAACTCTCGTATGTCCGAAATTCGGGACCATTGATGACTGATTTATCAAAGGAGACAATCGAGTCAGCATCAATGACTTGAATTACTTGTTTCCACGAAGGGGAATCATCTCTCAATGGTGTGCCAAGCGGTCTCGTCAACCGATCAGAAACATTATATTGAGAAGGGATATGACGAAATTGCAAATCAATATTAGGACGACATTCAATAATATCAGAACATGTAGACTTAATTGCGAGTAATCTAGTAAGCTCTGGCTTAGGTGATCGTGAGCACATCTTCTGGCCGTGGCCTGGTAAGACTGCTCTCAAACGGAATAATGTAATACTACTATCACCGAGGATGACAGACCTCGTGACTTTGGATCTCGATGCCATGACAATGCTATACAACTGCTCAACACCGAGGCGCATTGCTTCCAATTCTCTCCTGGGAATCGTGCCTCCCGGAGTCACACTAAACTTAGCGAAGAGACGCGCACCCGGGCCGACTCGAATATCAATAGCAATGCAGGCCTCAGAGGCATCGACGAAGACAAATAAGGTAGACACATCAAGATAGCGAGGGGGAGAATACAATCAGATTGCAGGAATGAGTTACATGCAGTAATGGTACTCAATATAATAGATGCCGTCTCCTCGTCCACAATGTCCGTACCGTCTTCGAAGTCCTTCCTCCTCTGGTTCACTCGCTCATGAGCCAGCCGAGCCGACCATTTGAGCTCCAAGGACACTTCCGCGAAAAGACCCATGGGGTCGAAGAACTTGCCAAATACTGATCTCAGGGCAGACTCCGTGACCTCGGACTCCTTCGTCAATCCTATCTGGCGCAACCGCACATCGATCACGTCAATTCACTCGCCACAGAGCCAGTCGTAACCAAGCTACACAAGTTCGACAGTGTCAAATTGGCACCTTCTCAGATGTTACATTCACGTTTGCCAGAGTGACATTCAACTTTGTCAATAAACGATCAGTTTGTCAATACACGTTTAAGTTTGGCAATAAACGCAAAAGTTTGACAATAAACGCTCAAGCATAATGTTAAACTTGAAAGCTCTACGTTTTGTGATGGTCGACACAACTATTGTCAATAATATTCTTATGCTGTAGCCAAAGCATTATGCTCCTTTAGCCGATTAGCACGTCCAACTGCACATGCGTGCAGAGCTCCTGTGGACCCAGGGTGTGAACACCCTGTGAGGCTGATAGCTCAATCCTACTCCTGCAATGCCGAGCAAGATTCTTTGTTCGTCGGGTTGTACTCCCCCATCACAATTTTTGGTAGTTACGTATTGTTGCCTCCCCATTACCCATCCGAATCCTGGGAGCTCGAGCCCTAAATGTCCCACTTTCTAGCCTCGGCGCACCGTTTCACGCTTGTTGTCTGCATCGTTGTCTCCTGATGCTTTCTTCATAAATACCAAATCCACGGCGATAAATGGCGTGTTTGGCGATCTGTAACCTCTGTGACTTATACTCTCACCTTATATTATCATGTTTTCTGCTGGCTCACCTAGGGAAGACGAGTATATCTTCCAGTCATCGCATTCGGCGTGCCAAGATGGCGCACAAGTTCATACGTGCGACGTGGCCCGCACTCGTGACGCGATCGATTTCGTTGTAGCATAGAAGGAGCTCATTATAGAATATTAATCAGTCAAGTAAAGTAATCTGACCGTTATTATGCTACACTCTCTAACCCTCATTGCTGCTCTGTTCATCGGCAGCTGTGCTCATGATGAAGCTGATCTGTCGTTGGCTATATCAAATGACGTTCCGTGAGTTCTCCCACTCGTTTTTACGGCATTCTGTTTTCGGTAGGTATAACAGCATGGAGAATTACAAGAGCTTAACAGCATTGGGTGAGAGGCTCCAACTAAATGAAGATATGATTATCATATTATGATAGGTGATCCGCCATTGTATGAACGCCCCGTTGGTTCGTGTACAGTTAGCGGAGGCGTGCTTCATGATTGCCGTTGCAGCGCGAGACCCGAAGTAGCTATCGTCGGCTTAGTACGAATATATCTCGATATTTCTCGCAGTGAAGCGTTCTTCTCAGAATGGCACAAACGTGGTGGTACTCGTCTGTGGGCTAACATGCGGTAGAAGAATTTTAAGAGAAGCTGATGGCGTGGGAGCTCTAGGAGGACATCATTGCCCCTCCTCCTCACTTGGCCCGACTGCATGTCGATCAGGGCGTTGCTGCGTTACGCCCAACCCCGTGAGTGATAGTGATGCTGATGATTTCATGAGCTGAGATTCTCATCCATCTTAGAAATGTCTACCTCCTATGCTCGCCGTCGCCATGGGGGAATACGGCACTATATGCATGTATAAGAAGTGAAGATCACCTCGAACACCATCTTCGGGTGTTACCATCTTCAAGTGACGCCCTTTTTTACGATGTGATCTGTCAATCCATCGTTACAATACACAATCACTCTGTCTGCTGCACGACATGGATATCCACTCAGTTTTTCAGCCCTCATAGGCTTCAAATGGGGATAAACTATCTCTTTTTTTGTACGCGAGATTGCCCCATCTGTTGAGGAAAGATAGAGGCAAGTTATGTCTGTGCTGCATCCGATCAACGACTTTGATATGTATAATCTATTACGCAATTCCTATTATCTAAGTTAATACTTCGAATATTCTGAGTAGCTTAGGAGTACGTACTTGGGTTTCAATCTCCGATTTTTTCAATCATCATCATTTTTCTGGTTTACTGGTAAGACTGTTGATTTGCACGGCACTCACTGGTTTGACTGCATCGACAGCTTCCCCCGGAGAGTGACCCTTGGCTGCAGGAAGGGTTGGTACCGGCAAAGCCGATTCACTTTTCATATTCCGCACGGAACTATGTTCTGAGCGCACTCCCTGCTTATTGTCCGGGTTACAACTGTATCGATCAACACAACCAAGTAGTCGCCCGATAATATAAGACTCATCAGGCGAGTTGATTACTTTAATCATCCCAATGCTCCACTCCTTGACTCTCATCGCTGCTCTATTCATCGGTAGCTGTGCTTATGATGAAACCGCCCTATCGTTGGCTATATCAAATGATCCGTGAGTTCTCCTACTCCTTTGCTTGCAACAATCCTTTCTCGATAGGTATGCCACCGTGGGAGAATACGAAAGCTTAGCTGTTTCGAGTGGGATGCTCCAACTGAAGGGCGTTATAATTGATGAGCTTCAGGTCCATTGTACGAGCGCCCCAGTGGTTCGTGTACAGCCAGCGGGACCATGCTCTTTTACTGTTACTGCCAAGGAGGCGAAGATGCTGTTGGTGGCATTGTAAACTCCCACCTCGACGTTTCTGTGATGACGTATTCTTCCCAGGACGGAGGGAAAGTAGTGGCATTCGTCTGTGCTCCATCATGCGGTAGAAGGACTTTGAGAGAAGCTGATGATGGCATCAGAATGTTAGGAGGAAAAGGGGGAAGTTGCCCAGCCTCCGCACTGGGTCGGACCGAGTGTCGATCAGGGCGGTGCTTCGTCGTGCCTAACCCCGTGAGTGATGATGATGTTGCCGAGTTGACAATGCCAACTTCACTTTGTGGATTATTGTTTGAGAATTTCAGGGATGCCCATCAGGCATGTACGGCTATAACATGGGGGACTTCGGTGCTATATGCATGTATAAGAAGTGATGGTCATCTCGAAGAGCTCACCTCCAGATCATCATTCTGGAGTATCCCATCTCGAAGTGGCGTCCTTCTCTCTATGTGCTATGTCAATCTGTTGGCACAGTCAGTCCGTCAGCCTTCCCACGTTTTTTCACTCAATCCGTCAGTCTTCATAGGCTCGTTTGCTCGTGATGGTATTTTCCAACTCTGTCCTCCTCGTGAACATATGTGAACTGTGAAGTTCACAGGTATATCGTTCGAGTCGTGCTACGATCGTGATATATCAGTCGACTTCCTCTTTCCTATATTCCTGATCGGACTTGTTGAGAGCCCGTGAAACTACGAGTTGAGTCTGCGATGCGTACGATTAACGATTCTGTTCCGTGAAGCATATCATGAGGTTCGTAATTTCGGAGCTCTTCATGCGCCAAACATCTTACCTCCTTCGGTGGTTCACACTTGGAATTTGATTTTCCGATTTCTTCTGATATTTAGTCACCAAAGGAGTGAATGTTGGGTTGCACAAGAGTTAGTTATCGATAGCTCTTCCAAGAGAATGACCGTTCAAGAGTCAGTGAACGATGGAACTAGCCGCAACGTCGCTCAGCTGTGTCGGACGATAGGCATATGGTCAACTAATGTGTCGGTGACAAAATGGAAATTTTGGAAATTCTTGTTAGTTTCTGGGCACTTCTGGCCGCCTTCGTATATGAACCCCTAGGGAAAGCGAACATAGTCTATTCCAACACTGTCGCTTACTGAGCAACACTAAGTGAATTGCTTGGATCACGCGTTGAGCTTCAATCTTTTCCCTCCTACAATAGGAGGGAATAGATTGAGGCCGACTGTCGGCCGCCAGCATGTCTGCTGTTGCCTCAGCAACAGCTAAGACCTGGTATTGCCAATGCGCCTCGCGTAGAAGTCTCATGCTGGGATGCCTGTGGAGGACTTTTTCTGATTTTTTATCTGTAAGTGACTACGTGCATCGCGAAATTTTTCTAGGATGAGTGATAATAAACCACTAATCCCTATCGAATAGAGATATTTCCCATTGACGTATCTCCTGAGATTCTCTGTCGCTGAGAATAATGAGAAGGATAAGTGCGACTATGCTGGAGTGAAGATGAGTCAGCAATATTGCATTCGCGTCGAATCCGAGAAAACTCTACAGACCCAATAACTTAAGCTCATTATAGGTAAGGTGTCAATAATAAGCATTAGAATATACACATTGAATGACTGATGTTATAAACACAAGACTGAAATTGATCAGAAAACAGATGGAAAGATCAACAAAGGCATCTTGTCTGAGGCATGTAGACTATCAAAAAGAGAGAAGATCAGAGGTCACAGTTGCATGGCACATCAGTTGCCGAACAGACGTTGGGCAACTTATAAGTCATACAAAAGCTGCCAGGAGCAATGCTTTCGCAGTATTGATCACATCCTCTAGCTCCAATCTCGGCGGTGGTATCGGCCAGGGTACTGCTTATAGTATTAGAGATAGTCATCGAGTCAGTACTTGTCACGTAATCAGTAGTAGACGCAGCTTCGGTAGTGATCACGAGCTCAGTGGTGATCATCGGCTCAGTGGTGATCATGGGTCCAGTGGTCATCGTGGGTTCAGTGGTAATCGCGGGCTCGGTAGTGGTCACTGGCTCCTGGGAGGTCGTAAACTCAGTGGTAGTTTCGACCGGTCTCTGGCTGGTCGGTAAATCACCACAGTAGCAATGTATATCACTTCTGAAGCAGACAGGAGGAGTTTGCCAATGCTTGCAGTAGGAGCCGGGGTCGTAGAAATCGCAGTATGTAGAAGTTGTGACGCCTGTCCCATTTTGTTCTTTATTTTAAGCTTTGTGTCAACGCTAAGGCTAGTCAACGAATTACTGCCTTGTTGCATAAGTATTGCTATAATCAAGTTTTCCCTTTAGTATGTCTGAGCAGCTGAGTTCCCAGTCCACGGCGAATCACAACAACTTTGGTACCCTTCAGCAGGATGTTAACGTGCACACTACGGACGAGGCTTCTGGTTCTCAGCCTGGCTTGGCTACTACTGGGCAGGATGAGACTTCTCACCGTGAGAGGTCTAGATCGCCTGAGGTTGTCTTAGATGCAAGCATGGCTCGTCGTTTGCTTTCTGAGAAGCTAGGTGTTGAGCGTGACTTGTTGGTGTTTATGACCTCTACTGAAGCTAATGCTCTTATAGACTCAGTTGACGATTTGTCCCCTCGTTTGGCGCTGCGAAGGTGCTGGGCAGTGGCTTCGTCTGAAGCTGGATCTGTTAGGATGATGGGTCGGTCAGCGCAGCCACCGACTCAAGGACCAGTCTACCATGCCGAGTTACCGGTGGGTTCCAAGACTGGCCCTTCTAGCACCGTCTCCTTTGATCGACTTTATCACGATTCTCAGGATCATCGTTCTGACGTCAAGACCATGACTGCTATCGGTCAGCTTCCGATCCCGGGTGATAAGGTGTTTCAAGGTCGAGATGACGCAAGAAGTGTCTCCTATTTCTGTCGAGAGCTTGCTCTGACTGGTCAGTTGTATGCTTTGAATAGTGAGACGATGTTTCGTTATGTTCTTAGATGTCTATCCAGTACTGTGAAATCTGAGTTGTATGACTTTCTGGAGCTACAGGGTCTACTCATGGGAGCAGACTCAGTGGCCAGACTCGTCAAGGTCGAACAGTATCTGGTTGGCACTTATGGTATTACTAATGATGCCGTGAGGTATCGTGCTCGTCTCGTACGGTGTGTTCAAGGGAACACTGAGAGTATGGGGAGCTATGTGAGCCGTCTTCGTGCTCTGTTGGTAGAGGGTCGCTGTATAGGCATCCAGACGAGTCCATCAGAGACCTTGGCGAGATTCACTGAGGGTATGCGTCCTTCGTATAAGAAGATTGCTACTACGGTTTATCCCCATGTTCGGGATGTTAATCAACTTGCTGAGAACCTGATCCTTTGGGAGGTCCATCAAGCAGCTACCACGACTGGTATGAGTGGTAGTAAGGATGGAGTGAAGGTTCTGAGCGATACGTACGATGATAGTCAGCCGGTTGTATCTCCGAGTCTAGTTGAGTCTCCGCAGCGACCGACTGATTGTGGTGGTTATAATTCTACTGACCAGCAGAAATCTGCTGTTGTCAGACAGGGTAATGAACAGGTTGCTAAGAACAGGAAACCTATTAAATGTTGGACTTGTGGTGGGCCGCATCTCCGTAGGAACTGCCCTTTAAGTCGACCTTCTGAAGGTGCTGTTCAACCTCAGAAACAAGAACCTGGTGGAGCTCCAGTTCAGTCCAAGAACTTTGAGTTGGTTGGTGTGCTTATGGACGAAGATGATCGTATACGAGAGCTCAAGATGGGAGACCCTTTGTTTCGGCTCGTGCTAAGGGAGCACGGTGGTCGAGGCGCCCGTGTCGAGTGTTTACTCGATACAGGAGCACGTGGTTGTGGTTATATCTCAAGGGCTTTGTTTGAGGGTCTTAAGTCTGAGGCCGTTATAACTGGAGAGTTGAAGCCCTGTGTTGGCGTTCGCTTTGGTAATAACCTGGCCAGTGGAGCTGATGGTGAGATTTTACTCACTATTGATGGTTACGGTGAGTTGCCCTTTAAGGTCCTCCCATCGTTGGAACCCGATGTTATCCTGGGTCTATCGGCAATGTCTCGATGTCCAGGGTTGAGACAGTTGCTATTGGGGTATTTGGCTGATATGCCTAATTTGTTGACGTTTGAGGTGGTTCAGCCAGTTGATGAGTGCCGTGTGATCAACCTTCCTTCGGATTCTGTATTTGTTAACCAAGCTAGTGATGGTTGTTATGAAGTGCGATGTCCTATTTTGGAAAGTGGTCGGATATTGCCATATGTAGAGGCACCTAGACGTCGTAGTCTGTGGAAGTCCACTATAATACATCGCTGGATAGCAGCCGCAGCAAAGGATGGTCGTTGGTCTGAAGTGTCACCCGCTGAAGCTGTGTTTGTGTCTGAGGTTGTATTGGTCTGCAAGGACCCACAAGTTGGGATCCAGGATCCTGCCTCTCTTTCTGATGCGCAGATCAGGAAGCTCTATCGAGTGACTCTTGATTGTAGGAGAGTTAATAGCTTGAAGCTTTATGAGCAATCATCTGGTCATTATGTGTGGCTCCCTGACCGTGATGTGGGTTGCGCAACTCCAAGTGAGGTAACTCAATCTCAAGCGTCGGCCTTTTCGTTGTTAACCAAATGGCCTTTGACCTGCCGTGGAGTTTATTTCAAGTTGGACATCTCCGATGCTTTCGGGTCGGTGAAGATTGCGAAGGATCTTCGGCGATTGTTCTGTGTCCGTACAGCCGATTTGGCTGGAAACACTAAACTTTGGTGTTGTAATCGTATTCCTCAAGGTTGGAGGTATTCACCTACCTATTTTGCTAAGGTTATGGAGGTATTCCTATACCGGGTACGTCGAGTGCTTGAGCGAGAAGGCGTGGTGGTTCATGTGGTCAACTTTCAGGATGATGTGCTCGGTGGTTGTCCTGATCGCCGAAGTGCTGAGCTGGCTATGCGTATAATCATAGAGGAGGCCTCTAAGTGTGGCCTGAACATCCGTCCGGAGAAGTGTGAACTTGGGACCACTGTGTCGTTTTGTGGTCTACGGATCAGGGGAACTATGGTGATGCCCTTGGAGCGTTCGCCTTTGACTAAGGCGGTGGTTGAAGAAGCTCTTCGTGATTTCCAAACCCAGCGTGATGAGGTTGTTCGTCGGAGTATCGTGCGCCGTTGGTGTGGTAAGTTCCAATGGTTGGCCCGATGGCTTCCTAGTGATCTACAGAGCGTGTTAGCTCGTCTTCATAAAGTTGATGTTATGAGCGATGACGCTATGGATCTGATGACGATATTGGCCGATGCATACTTTGAAGGTTTGGTGGCGTTACATGTTCTGGGCTCTGATGCTGACTTTAAGATTATTGGCTCTGTTATTGTTGCTGACTGTAATAGAGACGGTTGGGGTGCTGTTCTCTTTAATGTCATCGAGTATCCAGAAAGATCGGGATTGTTACCTCGTGCGGTTACTAATGATGCTCCAAGTGAGTGGTTGCGAAGCGCTGATGTCTTGTTGAGGGCTGTTCTTGCTGAAATGAAGGTTCACCTTCCTGAGGGCAAGGCGGCGATGATTCTGCCTGTTTCACTTGGTGGTGGTGTCTTGGGAGAAAGAGAGCGTAAGCGGAGTAGCACCTATAAGGAGAGAAGGTGTCAGATTCTTGCTGTGCATAAGTTTCTACCGCTTCTGCACAGCCCTTTGGTAGTTGCTTCTGACAATAAGAACAGCGCGCTGTGGTGGCACTGTTTCGAAGATGAGTATGCGTCCACGGAGGAAGACTTCAGACTGGCTATGCTTTTCCAGCGACATGTTACGGGTATTTGCTGGCTGCCTCGTGATTGTGTTTCTGTGGTGGATCGGTTGGCGAGAGAGCCTTCTTTCCCTGTTGAGGAACCTTCTCCTTTGACAGTTAATGATGATAATGACGATCCTCTTCGAGTCATGTTGAATGATGCTCTGGGATCTGATGTACTCAGAGTCGCCGTCGATGAGGTCCCGTCTGAAGGAGTCAGATCTTCTGGTTCTGGTGGTGATGTTTTTACGGTGGCCGACTTCGTTGGGTCCGATTATCTTGATCTACAGAAGGTTAAGCTGGAGCAGCTACACTGTGTTGAGACTGCCCAGTTTGTGGATAAGCCGGGGTTCTGCTCCTATGATGGAGTATTGTATCGTGTTCAACGCTTTGATCACTTCGGTCGGTTAGTCAAGCAAGTGGTTGTGCCTAAATCTATGAGGGCTGATCTGGTGTCAGCTCTGCATTCAGAAACACACCTGAGTGGCCGACAGCTGAAGTGGTGGCTCTCTTCCTTCGCATGGTGGCCTAAGATTGGTGTGCTCTGTGTCCGAGCTCGAAGTTCATGCCCTGTGTGTCAGAAGATCGATGATGGTGATCGAGTACAGATTCCTAGTGGTACTAGACGTCCCTCGAGGACTATGTCCCCATGGCGACGTGTAGGAGTTGATCTGCTTCATTTGGGCCATGGTGGGATGATTCTCACTATGTGTTGTGACTTTTGTTCTTATATGGACTTCGAGCCTGTTGAGGACCGTTTGCACTCGACTCTTATCAAAGCCATGACGACGATATGTTCAAGGTGTGGGTGGCCTTTATATGTTCAGAGTGATTCTGAATTTCGTAGTGATGAGATAACTGGCTGGGCCTCTCGTAGTGGTATTCGTAAGTGGACTTTTGGCTGGCCTAATCATGGACAGTCAGGTGGTTGGTATGAGAGGAGGCATCGTATGGTTGTAGATGTCTTACGAAGGTGGACTCTGGCATCTGGGGATCTTTGGCATGATCCGGTCGCCCTTGCATATGCTCGATGGGTTATTAACCATAGTGAGATTGGCTCTTCTGGTATATGTCCTCAGCTTGCTATGTTTGGCAAGGTAATTACATTGCCTTGCATGAGAGCTCCTGAGCCTACGGAGAAAGAGGATGAGCCCGTTGGTCCTGCTAGGACAGTTGCTGATCTACTTCAACTGGCTGGAGAGATCGGGCCGCAGTATCGTATTGTGGTGGCGCAGTTATTCAACACTTGGTTGGACATGCGTGAAAAGGTCAATCCGGTGATGAAGGTGGATCACTCATTAAAGGTTGGACAACAGGTTTATGTGTACACCAACAGGCCATCTAAGCTGGATTCCTGTTGGCGTGGTCCTTATTTTATAGTTTCGTTGCTTGGTCGAAGTGCTACTTTGAGTACGGAGCGTGGACTCGAGACCCATTATGCTGGTAACCTGAAGCGTTGTAAGGTTAGTGAAGAGAGCTCCGGGGCAAGGCCCACTAGGTTTGCAGCTCAGCGCTCGCAGATTTTGACTCGTGAGTTACTCAGAGAAGAATTCCAAGTTCAACGTGCTGAAGGCCAGTCAAAGAAGCGTTCAGCGGCTGAGGTGAATGCTGAGATTGGCAGGCTCCATAAAGTAGCCCGCCGTTAAGGGGACGAGGATGTAGAAGTTGTGACGCCTGTCCCATTTTGTTCTTTATTTTAAGCTTTGTGTCAACGCTAAGGCTAGTCAACGAATTACTGCCTTGTTGCATAAGTATTGCTATAATCAAGTTTTCCCTTTAGTATGTCTGAGCAGCTGAGTTCCCAGTCCACGGCGAATCACAACAGTACTGATCACACTCGAACGGCAATGGTGGAGTCCTTTCATCTGTTGCGAGAGTATACACGACGAGGAGTGTTAAAATGAGTAAAAAGGATAGCATGTCAAATATCAAGAACTTCCTAAAAAGATATAAAACATGTTGACCGAGAGTTCAGAGTTAGCGGATCATCACCCACATTCTCAACTATAGACTAGTTGCGAGATTCTCGTTCGGTTGGAGTTTTCGTCGCATCACTATTGTTGCGCAATTGCTTGCACAATCATTGGTACATGGATCTCTCAAAAATGGTTCAATGCGCGTAACACAAAGCCTCTTCCACATGCATCTTCGCAGTGTCACTGCATTGATCTCAGAACGTGTCGCAATCCAAGGGCACTGTCGTCGCCCAATGAGGCGTAGTATGCAACAATGAGTCTTCAAAATATCCACTCTATCTTTGAGGCTCAAAGTTTGAGCTATTCCTTGGCGAGTTTCGGTGAGAAGCGCATTCGGACTTTACTGTGAGTAACGCGCGTTAGGACGTGTCAACGCTAATCTTCAGGTTCCCGTGCATATCAACTTCTGATGGTCTGGCATAGCGGCCCCAGTCGCCGAGAACTTCGTTCAAAAGAATAGCTCTCATGCGACCTGATGTGTTAAGCATGGCCCTGAACACCTGTTCGAATGTCAATAAATTGTTCGTGACGGGGATCTTCATCTGGGGCGGCTATGTCACCCCAAGATATGCCTTAATGGAGCCTATCGCTCTATCGAGGGCAGCTATGCCACTCCAAGGTATACCATAATGCAGCTGATTTCTCCATTTGGGGCAGCTATGCCATCCCAGAGTATGCTATAATGCAGCCGATTTCCCCATCTGGGGCAGGTATGCCACCCCAGAGTATGCTACAATGCAGCCGATTTCTCCATCTAAGGCAGCTATGCCACCCCAAGGTATGCCATAATACAGACGATATCTCCATCTGGGGCAGCTATGCCACCCTAAGGGGCGTGGAAGTACCACTACCACGACCTGGGAAGTCGTCTCCAATTGTGACCCTGTCTGTCTAGACTCCTTTGTGCTTCGTTATTTGCCTTTTGATATTACTTTGATCTACTGGTGTAAGTTGCGTAGGAGATCTAGGCAAGTGCGTCCGGAATCTTATTCATTCGTAGCGTCTCGCTTTAAGTACGCGAGTTGATCGATATTCGTAGAGCAGAGGGGCTCCTAAAAATAATATAACCTACCAGTGGCACTATTATACTCTACTTTATGGCAAAATTGTACCAAAATCGATATCTCACTGCTATAATCACTGCTAGATGAATCGACTCGACTCCAGCTCTTGTGTATACTAGCTAGCTCAGTGGTACGGTAGTGGCACTAGCAGGTTGTAGGGTATTTAGCTATTGTCGATCGATATCACGAATATAAGACGGAGGTAAGTCAAGACAGTTAAGCCGAAGGTCGATAGAACCGATCTCTAACTGAACCGATCGAAAATAGATATACGAGGAACTGAGATAACTCAGATAATGGTAGAACTATAGCACAGTTATACTCGATCCATCAGACTCTTGATAATACGGTGTGAAGTCTATGGATAAAGCCTTGCACGCGAACTCATCTTCATGAACGCAAACTCATCTTCACGCACACAGACTCGATCCAGCACGCTCCCCTTAAAGCTTATAACGAGGAGCTCTACTAATCTCCTCAATATGCTCCCGTACTGTCTTCTTTCCCCGGGTCAACATACCCGGACCTGACTTCGACTGTCGAAGTTTGATATCGCCTTCACAGTATCCCTCCAACCGTTGGAGGGGTACGTCGTCTACGTGCCGATCTCGCCGTTACGGCGTAGATCCTTTCTGTCAATCTTTACGGATCCCCAATCTCCCATCTGCTTCGGCTCTGTCTGCACTGCCGGTGGAACATGTAAAGTTCGCTCTCCATTCTTGTCTAACGGATGACCTATACTATCTGTTAGCAGCTTCGCTTATTGAAGAGATTGAGCCGGATCACCCATCAGCATCCAATTACCTCAGATAAACGCTCGACCCTGACCTATACGGGTTCCCGAATATAGCAATAACGGGCAGCGGACTTCGAGGCTCTCAGGTATTCAAGGAAGTTAGTCCTCCCGATTCTCCCAAACTAGGTTTTGAACGATATTGTGGAAACGTTTCACCTCACGGTTCGAAGGATGCTAGGACAAGAATAAGTATCAATGTCGTTGATATGATCGTACAGGTGAGCCAAGATTTGAGTACAGAATTCTGTGTCACCCGTGAGTAATGTAGGTGATACGATCGCTGAAGAATTCAAGTCCACAACATTTTGTCCGAACTTCGGACAAAATGTTGTGGACTCCGAAGGCCCGACACTATCAATCTCATAGAATATCAGGATCGAATGATGGAACGGGGTACAACACTTTTCGATCAGGATAAGATTGTGGAGGTGAGCATAGCTGGTGCTACTAGTTTTTCGAGAATCACAGCTAATAACGCAACGCGTCCCATTACCCACACAGGTTACAAGAGAAGCTCCGCAGCTACGACGCTTACCAACAACAAACCACTATATCCTTGTCGAAACAAGCAGATTTGTGCCAGTCGAGCTACATCGCTCGACTCATCCTGATATGACGACTTATTTAAGAGGAGTTTTAGCATCTGATTTCGACGAAGGTACACTCTTCGTGCAATTCCTGCGGAGAAACTTTCAAATTTGATATCCCTATTCTCATCCTCGACTTTCAGAGCCCCCACACCACTTGATGACGTACTGGAAAAGTACTTCCGCCTCCATCTAGTAACTTCAACTCAAAGAGGATCCCCGAAGGTCACATGCACCTGCAAACATTCCCGAGATTGGGGATGCTGCGCTCATGGATACGCGGTCGAAATTCTCAGGGGGACTAAGCAGAGGTATGAAAAGACATATGATATGGGTATAGGTCAATGTCTGATCG
>NW_003205681.1:0-3141 GCF_000006405.1 Perkinsus marinus ATCC 50983 | reverse complement strand
ACGGCCCGTTGGCTAACACGGAACATGGAATGGGTAAGATAGACTCAGCACGGCCAACTCGGACCTCGGTTAGAATCTTTGGACTTGGTCTCGGATTTTGGCCAGCCGCAGAGAATTGCGGCACTTATATGCTGAGGACAAGCAAAATTATTCCCTTGGGGAGTATACGTTCTCCTTAGGAAGGTTTTTACTTTTGACCGCATTGTGCAATTAATTTTCATGTGACAACAGCGAATGAAACCCGAACCAACGAGTCGTTATACCATACAGGGGCTTTGCGCCTTGCATCCCAAGTGTGGCCGACCACCCAGAAGACTTACCCCAGACGTATCTGAGGCGGTTAGTGTCTCATTTCCGTCATTTTTATTTCCTAGTAGAGTAGTGCTCTCACTTATGACTAGTGAGGTCTCGATCATCATCTCCTTTTCCAGTTGCAGGTTTGCCAAATCTCAGTATTACTATGAACAACTCAACAGCACTTTTTGTATCAGGATTCCACACGATGGGAAATGCTACATAACTTGGTATAAATGAGTCATTCCCGTATATTGACAACAATGGTTAATCGTGGTGAATTCCACTAGACACCGTTGCCTCGGTACAGACCTTACATTCTTCAATCGTACATTTTCATGAGTTTCCCTGCTTCCCATGCTAATATGCATTCCTCATCCAACTTCCGCTCGATCTCTGCCTTGCTTAGGCCCTTGGCCTTCTTCCTCGGGTTAGCACCCTCTCCTGCCTGCTGCTGTTGTTGATTGCTGTTGTTGTTGTCACCGGCCGAATCGTCGGAAGATTCTCTCTTCAGTTGCTGCCTTATAGGAGCAGTGTAATGGAGCTTGTCGCACTTGGAGCCTGACAGAGCAGCAGAAAAACACCTCATTTTTTGTTGTCACCGTTTCCGTCCAAGCAGACGTTGAAACGGTGCACTTGAGGGGGGAAAGCAAACTCGCGACCTTCAAGTTGTCACAAAATCTTACCCTTCTCACAAAATCCAATTTTTTCGAACGACTTGCAGACAGGCGTATCAATCTTTTTCTGAACGTGTAAATATTGGCATTTGTCCGCCATAGGGCATTTCCCATGCCGCAAGAATATTCCACATTCCGGAGTTCGTCGAGGGTCCTTAGGACCCGCTATGTCAGGATGGGTCAGCGTGCACTTCCCACCACGCGAGCAAGTTCCGTTGGCTAGCCACCCTTTGCAGAAAGCTACTGAATCGCGATCGTGATAGTGATAGCACTGATCACCATAACGACAGTATCCTGTCCTAGTGAAATTAAGGCACAATTGACCCGATGCCGACGGATATTTTCTCCGAGTGGACGACGCTAGCTTAGCCGCTGGACCTGGCGTGGTGGTGGTGGTAGCCGACCAGGTATTATGCCATCGAACGTTTTGCCCCCCTCGGTAGCCATAAGTAGGGGCTACATAGGGCTGATTGAACGAGGTAGTAGAGACTGAGGAATAAACGGCGCCTTGCATAGTGTACTCGACAAATAAAAAGGCTACGCATAGGGAAGAAAAGGTAACGACCAACGCCTGACTCGCTGCGACGAGACGCAGAGACACAGTGCATTTCTCGCTCGCCTGAAAATCGAAATTGTGTTTCCTGCGTGTTCCGTCTCGTCTACAATCTTTTCCTGTTGCTTGTTGGCCGTAACTTTGTCTAGACGGTCGAACCAACTCCTAGGATGCCCCTTGAGATGTCTTGAAGTGGTGTTCTTGCAGCACACGTAACTTTTGCGAATCCTAAAGTTCAGAATGGCTAGATCCGCTACCACTAAGAGAGCTGTGAAGCGCACTGCGTCCAAGACGAAGAAGAGAGTCACAAAGAAGAAGGTCTCTGCTGCTCGCCCTGCCAAGAAGTCCGTGAAGGCCTCCATTCGCAAGAGTGGAAAGACCGCTGCTAAACCAGCTGCTGCTGCCCAGGCTTCGTCCAGGTCAGCCAGTTCGTATTGGTCTTGGGGCTACTAAGATGAGAGAACAATAGTTTTGAATGATTCTTTGAACCCAATTTATCAATTATATGCGTGATATCGATATCGACTTTTTGTTAATGAGAATGGCTTGCCGTCTGGACTCCTGCCGGGGCTTCATGGCGTTCAGCAATCTCAATTTGCGTGTATTACCTGTGGTTTTGTGTTGAGGTCAGTAAGACTAGGGGTTTGCGTATCCGCTGAGGCGGTCGGCGACATTGCTAGAGATTCACTGAGTCAGAAAACTCTCGTTTGGTTCCCCCTCGGTGGACTGGTTTGGTACTAGAATGGCTAATAATCATTCTCTGATCCGGTTAGCGTTGAGCTAACAGTCGGTGAGATGTCCGAGGTGTATTGTATACTAGAACGTGCGGGTTTACATCTAGAAAGACCTACTGCTCTCTATGCACGCGTCGTGTAGTAGAGTGACGTGGGTCTCATTAGTGCTGTTCAGTTGCCGTTGGGGTATTCGCGAGAGCTTTCGATGCTCCTCGAGAGAGTTTCTTTGTCAGTGACTGCCCCAGACGGCAGTGACACTCGAAGTATATTGGTACGAGTTCACTCCCTCGGTCCCTCGGATTGTTATCGTGTCGGGGAGCACCACAACTGATCAGGCAATGAATCGGAGGCCTAGGAATCTCACCCCCTGCGAGATAAATCAACATTGTTGACCATGTGACATTACGGAGACCGAACTTTTGGTATCGGAGAACCTCTCCATGGGACCGTATGGCGAGGGGCACCGCCGCTGGGGCAGTAACGGGATCGTGCATTGGAACCTGGTCTGGGGCCATCAACTATGTGAACGTGAAGATCCAGTGAGAGTCGAAGGGATCTTGCGCTGTAGTGGGTCGCTGCGCCCTCACGCTCCGCGATATCGATCACGTGATCGATGACCCATAGCCTGGGCCGATCTGCTAAATATAGGTACAAATCCATTCGCCATGGGTATCGATCTTAAGGCTGGTGGGCGCGTGAGGAAGCCCGGTCGTCAGACCATCAAGACTGAGAACCCCTACATCCGCCTGCTCTGCAAGCTCTACTCCTTCTTGGCTCGTCGTACGGAGTCTAGCTTCAATGCTACTATCTTGAAGCGTCTCCAGACCTCTAGAAGGAACCGTCCTACTCTCTCCCTCTCCAAGTTGGCTCGCCACATGAAGGG
>NW_003213592.1:0-1313 GCF_000006405.1 Perkinsus marinus ATCC 50983 | reverse complement strand
GTAGACCCAGGCTTGACACTCTGAGGCAGTTTACTATAACTGCATGCGATCATATCAGAATCGCCTTTGTAACCATAGTCAGTAGTAAGGATAAGCTCATTACCAGCCACTAGCTTAACCTTGCCACCAGACTCTTTGAAAAAACCACTTCTAATTTCAGGCCCTTTAGTATCCAGAAGGACCGCAACATGCTTCCCAGGACGCTGCTTCAATGCCTCTCGAATACGCTGGACCGTAGCACCGTGGGTTTCAAAATCACCATGAGAAAAATTGAGTCTGAAATTAACAGCCTCAGCTACGATCATCACAAATGTAATAATTACCTCGCCACGTTCATACCCTGATCGATCATCTTTACCAAGGTATCAACATCCCAACATGATGGTCCCATAGTGCATATGATCTTGGTCTTCCTCCCAAAAGTATCACTAGGATTAGAACTCCACTTAGACAATGCCGCCATGTTATCAGACAGCACTATGGAAGCTTGACCATACACGCAGTGGTCCTTGATAAAACGTCCGGTGTATCCATGGGTCGACAACATTGTGGGAGACAAAAAACTAAATCGCCACAGACGAGGCTTTCACCGTAGTACCCGGACTGCGCAAGACGGTAGCGCGCGCCCATTCAATTCGATTTGTGTGGGTTCCATTGCTGTGGTAAGTCCATGGATATCAGTAAATTGCCGGAACAACAGCAACGATTCATTGATGTCTGATAATCGGATAAGTTTCACACAAGAAGGAGACTCCATGAGCCCAGTTCGTGCAGCCCTCAGGTTGAAGTTATTGAATTTCTGGCGGCCAGAAGTGCGCAACTGTTGTTGGCAATCACTTGTTAATCTTTCTCATACCGACCGTCTGTAATGTATCAGCTCAGTGATCGGATCATTGTATCGTGATGCTGATCAGGGCTTTCGACTCCTCTCCAAATCTCAACGATTTCTCATTCCCTCTCCAAATTCCCACTTTAGGTGGAAACTGAACGATTTTGGAATGCTCTCATATACTGGCTTGGCGATCTGTTGCCCTTACTAAGGCGAGTCGAATGTCCCAGTGTTCAAGACCTGATCGCTGGGTGCCTGATAAAATCCTGATACATGAGCTTTGCGGAAGAACTTGATGACACTATCCAATGAGAGGCAATATCATCAGATAAATAATACCTGATTTCTATCACAATAGTGTCACTAGCGTAATGCTCGGGAAAGGGGAAAGGGCATCCCAGAGCACGGAAGCTCATCTCCCACACGATGAGAGATCATCACAGAGTTCATCGGAGAGATCACTTATAACAAGAAAAGAACAAGA
>NW_003212359.1:0-1102 GCF_000006405.1 Perkinsus marinus ATCC 50983 | reverse complement strand
CATCACGAGTGATGTCACCAGCAGCACTGAACACATCGCTTTTTAGCAGGCCTAGGACCAACCTACCCAACAAAAACAATAATACTGCAATCGTCGATGAGACAACGCTTCTTCCGTTCATCACCTACCCAGGGAGTGCGCTTAAATTCTCTAGGCGAGCATTAGGACCAGCCAACGCCGCCTGTGTCGTGTCCAAGAGGTATCTTACAGGAGCAACTAACATGAAATACAGTGATGGCCCCATTGCCTACTTCCGAGCATCACTAACATTCCTCGATTCATTTATAGCGTACTTGCCCATGATAATAGCAGCCGCCTGGGCATCACATGAGGCCATCACCTGTTCAACCTGACACAGCCCAATAAGCGGCGGCCTGACACGATCCTAAGCTCTTACATCCAAGGACTTCGGGTACTGCGATGTATTCACCCGAATACGGCGTTCGCCAGTAGAGGAAGTGTATAGCAATGCTGCCTGTATACACACTGAGCGTGCTTGTGGTCCTGAGAACTAACAACGGGCCGATCCTCTTAATAAAACTGTTGCATTAGGACTGCTAGTACGTCCTTATTAACTCCAACGATGCAGCCAAAGGTCTCGTCTTCCGTACAGTTGGGCGCCACTAGTAAATCTCGCGTACTGACCACCACCACCGTGCCTCTCTATCGATCAGTAGTGCTATCCACTCACCGTTGGAAGAGATGCCCATGGTAGCTCTTGAGCTGATACCCAGGGGACACTCTGAACTTCATCACAGCCTCGAAGCCCGTCTCGCCTGGCAAGGAATCTTCATAACCCTAGTGGAGATCAATGAGAATCTCACGAGTGAGCATATGCTGAATATCCTGGCGCAGATGTTCACCGCGGAACGCTTCCCGGAACAGTGGATAATACCGCATGTCGCCTCCTGTGTATTTAGCAAGTGGGGCTAGTGAGGCGAGATCCTACCCAATCAACCAGTCGCGGGTTCGATTCCCACACCCTGCAACTACCATATGTAAATTGTCCGTTGCAACGAAGAGTTCCACTGTGATCTGCACTGCTACAAGGTCCGAAGTCATGTCCTTGAAAACCGACGACGACGGCGGTATCATACTCGTG
>NW_003210960.1:0-994 GCF_000006405.1 Perkinsus marinus ATCC 50983 | reverse complement strand
ATATTGACACTGATTGTTTCCTTTGGGAATCTTCTTACACCAATTAAGTTGTAACTTGCACATGAGTGCAGGATAGGATTGGGCTTTGGTTCGCCACGAAGGGGAATTTGGTTGCCAAGTGACGTGAATCGATAGTAAAACCCCACGAGATCTGATTCAGTACTCATTGTTTGAGGCATACGGCGGGTACGGTTCATCCTGATTGACCCGTGAGTCTTCATGGTAGGCCCATTTCTGTAAATGATAGTGACGTCCGATCTCAAGGGTCCATTATGAATCCTTGAGTTGTTCGGCTAGAGAATAGGTCGTAGTATAGTAGCTGGACTCAACCCAAGAAGTCTTGGTATGTGTCCTTCAAGGATAATACTTGACAATCTTGGGATTAGTTTGTTGTTTGTCTCAATGACTAAATACGACGACGGAAGTACAGTGAAGCAGCTCTTCAAAGACCTGGTCCCTTCCCCAACGCTTTTGCTCACCTATCCTATGTTCATGGTATTAGTTACTTTGAGTGGATCTCCGTATACTTCTCCAACTTCAGGCCAATGCCCGGCTTTTGGTGTACAAGGACCCTGAGTTGATGGCTATGCGAAAGGTTCAGAAGATTCGGATGCCTCTGGTGTTGCACAAGATGAAGGATATTAAACATGTCTACGGTGTGGCCGCACTGTACCGAGGAGCTGATGTACTAAGGATGTCGGACCGGTATACGAGCTCATTGGCATTATAGGAATTTGGATACTTGAGTACTATATCAGCCGACCTAAGACGTAGCGAGTCGTTTTGTCCGTCTAAATTGATACCTTGAGCGAAACTGTCCTCTCCAATCATGGAATGGTAGTCCTGAGTGGTGAAATAGAAATCTTATTCAAAGTTCATCGCTAAACTTGTTCACCAATCTGCAAATATGGAGTACGGAAGTTCATAAGTAATCAAACTCGAAGAGTCTTTACTCATGTATGTGATACCCCAACAGGAAGACGTAGCAGCCCTC
>NW_003202494.1:0-2499 GCF_000006405.1 Perkinsus marinus ATCC 50983 | reverse complement strand
TCTCCTCCTCTTCCTCAGCCCGCTATGGCACCGATACATATGACTGACGCCCCTGGGGTGAGGGTTTTGAGTATTCCTTATGAAAGCATTGGCTCGATCGTCGGCCCGGGAGGAGTGGTGTTGTGGGCGTTGCAGAACGACTCGGGTGCGAAAGTCGATATGGAGAAAGCGGGGGTTACTGGCCAGCCGAGGCCTCTCACGATCAAAGGAGATAGTATTAAAATTGAAAAAGCGATGGAAATTATACACAGAGTTTTACAAGTAGCGGTATCGGTTGTTATCGATTCGGAAATGGTTTTTTTTCTTAGGGACAATTCAACGTCGATGATGCTATAATGCGCCGTAGGCAAGCGAAGCAACAGTATCAACAGCAGAATGAGGGGACAGCATAGAAACTGTTGTGAGGTTTTTGCAATAATGCATCCAAAAGGAGCTTTTCTTAAGATGATGCTTTATGGTTTGATTACTGTGAGAATCAACAGGAGCAGTATTTCTATCATCGTCATAACTTTCTGAGAGAATTCCTGTCCTCTTCTCTCCGTCAGTGTTGTTGAGTTCAACTCTAGTTGGGATAGCTGTAAATACAACAACCTTGTGACTCGCTGGTCTAATAAAGCCGAGTGCTGTTCATCGTGGTTGTGGTATGCACATCACGGTTGGTCGGCATCGTTGTGGAATCACGTTCTCATATCAAAGTCTTGGAACCGGTGGTTGATATGTCCGCTTTTGAGGCAGCTTGATATTGAGACTTCCACAACGAATCATGAATCAGAATATATTCAATATGAATGAGCAGTTTCTCATCATCTTCTATGGCGGAACGGTGGCGTGATAGCCTCGAAAGCGTGAGGTCGTCAGTTCAAACCTTGCTGCTGGCTTTTTTCAGGCAGCCCTCTCACTTTTCTAAGGTTGAACAGCATCGGATGACCCAAGAACGTATTAGGGCTCGGCCAACTTCCCGAGGAGCTCGAGGGAGAATGTCACCGAAATCCTTGAAGTTTTACGGTTTTTAGCTGAAATTATTTCCACCAACATCCCATCAAAGCGCATCCCCGCTCAGTTCCATCATATGGAATATAACAGAGATGATGAGGAGCAGCCTATTACGATGTAACCCACACTTTGTTGAAACTCAAGGCATTCCTTGTCCGTTGCAAAGAAATAAACATGTTACTTATCGAGTTTGTCAAGGATTTTACTCAAAGTATCTTCCATCTGCTTCTGACGCATCTCCAAATATCGCAACTTGCCTATCGTTTCAACATGCATTCTGTTCAACGACGACACCAACATTTCCATATCCACAGCAGAAGCTCCTCCATCACCACCACCACCGTTCAACATTAATTTCCGCATACTGATTCCTCCAATAGAAGACTGCGAACCTCGACGATCTGGGAAGAGAGAATTGCTCGGACTTTTCTCATCATCCTCGTCCTCCTCATTGCGAATGCTACGATTGCCTATAATTTCCCGTGAAGACTCATCCAATACGTTAGACGATCGATTCACCAACGGCAATGCCGACTTGATGGAATTATTTGTCGTATCAGAACTTGCCGGCCTCGTAGGAGCTCCAATGCGTCTCAGCATTCCCGCCAGCCTCTGTGTGTGGGGGGTCATCGATTTACTTGCAGCTTCCTTCCCCCGAGGAGTAGTTGTCTTCGGCGAGGGAGGCTCCTACAAAAGATGACAATTACTATACAGTAAATCATCCAGAAACCTGTAATGTTCGAATTTTCTTTATTCTTCAGAAAGTTTCCCATGTGAATGTCACCACATTATCAACATTGTTATCAAATCCCTAGGGCTGTTAATTCTCAAAGCTAGATGGGTTCATATATATCAATATGTTGTAATCCCAATATCGATTGGTTAATATAGATATAATCCTCTCTGCGCTCTCATTATGAATATACTTAGATTACAATAATATTAAAAATAGAGAATATTCCCATCGTATCAATTATGATATATATAATAACTATACGATGAATTTATATCTACTTCCTTCTCGTCCTGAATGTTACCTCCTCAATATGATAATGTCGATAAAACGCGACGTTTCTCGCGGGAGTATCCTCGAATTTAACCATTGGACTTTTCAACGACCGCAAATCGTAAACCAACGCCGCATTTTCCGACCCCACAGCCATAGAGGCGCCATCCACTCGTAATGATACGCTCGTCGGTGACACGAGTAACTTCAAATCTTTCAAGAGTTTCTTCTGTCGGACATCAGCAAATCGAATAACTCTGCTGGGTGTCACCGCGGCAACCAGCAAACTCTCATTACACGGGGAAGGTGCGAGAAGACTCGACGAGCTGCGACGACCTCTATCGATTTCAGAGATTTCCGATGGAATAATATGTGTCCAATTTCCGCACGCATGCACATCACCAACGAAAATGCTATAATCGTCGGTCATCATCGAGAAACTACTGCCCGCCGGCACCTCCGTACAACGTAGAGCCGCTACTCCTCCCCGCTCGAGCTGG
>NW_003207916.1:0-2252 GCF_000006405.1 Perkinsus marinus ATCC 50983 | reverse complement strand
TCAGCTGAGCTCGAGCTTAGCAACAACATCAGCCAAAGCAACTGCGCCCATCTCCTCGAACACCCGGATGGCGTTCTGCACGTCTCGGGCAGGGTGGCAATCAGGCTTTCACGAAGGATGTTCTCAGCAGCCACTGTGGTAGTAACCCCTAGCACTCTAAGGTAGCGGCGGAATTCAGCTAATACACCATCAACACTATCTTCCTTGTGCCACTCACGGCGAGTCAGACGCTTCCACGCCTCGTGAGTTTTGAGCGAGTACGCTCTATCCAGGGCCCTAACCACATGAGCATAGGCACCAGCTGGATCGCCCTCAACTTCCTCCAGGGCTTGCCTAGCGATCTCTTTGGCCGAGCCCTTCATAAAAAGTACGATATATTGTGACTTTTGCTTAATAGTCCACTTAGAAGCCTCGGCCACCGTCTCGAACTCCTGCAGCCAAAGAGCGAAGTCGTTTTCACCACCAGAATAGGGTTCCAATACAGATTCGAGCTTGAACGGCATGTTGGTCCTGGGTCTGGGCACCAGATGTAGCAATGTGTGTACCGTCAAGCTCACTAGCAACGCTAGTCCACTTAGAGTGGGGTATAACATATGTACCACCTGTGCGTGCGTGCAATACCGAACAGCTATGGATAATCGATCAGTACTGCGCAAGATACTGTGCGCACACGACTACGCACAACAAAGGGTACTTAAGAATCACAAACTGTGGCAAACCACTCTATCAGAGCAACAAATTTTATCAAATTTTTTTGTTAATCGATCCGCCTCTCATGACGCGAAGCGTGTCTCCGACATCCAGATTACACCAGCTGGTAAGACTTCTACACACTACCCAGCGACGCCGGTTCTATCGATCATTTACACCTTAACCAAGGCGTAGTAGTGACGTGAAACTGTTCAATTTTCCACACCCACACGCGTGGAGACACGTGTTGGAACTTGTGAGGGTAACACAGGCTGATCCCCCATTTCTCAAGGAACTTCTGACCGATCCAAAGTTCTTAGTGGCGGGGGAATGTTATCCCAGGTGGCACTTGATTGTAGTTACGGCCTTGTTTTAATGGGTGGCAAGAGAGGAGGCTCCTCTAAAGGAGGTGCTGGTAATAAGCATAAGGCTGGTGGGGCCTGTACCGAGGATGATCCTACATCCTCCCAATACAGAGTTAATGCATGTATCGTATTGGCTGAGAACTTCGATGAGGGATGCCAAACTGAAACCCTATTCGGTGGAGGATGTGAGGCTGATCGGATCACAGGTAATAGCCATACACGTGAGCAGCATTGATCAACGGTAGTAGTATACTCAGGACTCCTACCGTTGCCTGGTGGCACTACTTTACTTCAACATACTGTCGACTTAGCCTTGGACACTCTCCATTTGGGAAGTGTGTACGTCTTATGCCGCCAATGCAACACAGCAACGGTAGAAGGGCACCTAACGCGTAGCAAGAGGATGACGGTCCTCGGAGTGCCGGATACATGTAAAGGACATGATGGTAGGGTGGCCCAGGATGAGAGGTACTCTAATTAGGCTCCTCGATTTGCGAAATACTCCGGGCATTTGGGTCTGGAGTAACTCAGTGTCCACTGGCTCAGCAAGACTTCCTACTCTTGAGAGGCGATTCCTTGGCAAAGCCTAGTGTTGTCAAGGTAGCAGTCATATTCGTAGTAATACGATAGAGATGATGTCAGCCTATATACGATAGTATACTGGAGTATCACACGTCCAGGAGGAAGGCGGCCAAATCAGAGTATCTTATGACCAGGATCTTTGTAACAGGGACCTCCTACGAGCAGCAAGCACATGAAACAGGATTGGTGTCTTAGGTATCGGCCTTAGCTGATTCAATGTCAAATGATGATATTCTAACCAACATCGTGATGGGTACTGGAGGTGCTGGGGATGCTAAGGGGCAGCTTAGTGATAGTCTCAAACAACAGAACATTATGACTGGCGAATTACTGCATTGGTCTGCTGGGTTAGACTCTGCAACGGTTAGACTATCTGAGCCTCTACTCCACTGGGGATTTGGCTCTACTTCCAAGTTCGATGAAATACATTATAGAACAGGGGTATGAGTGGCAATAGGAGAATGACAGACTCATCGTGGGGATGATTATCAGGTACTAGGTGATGGCGCTCTAGGAGATGTGTTCTCCCCTGATGTATTCCGTCTACTGGAAGAAGAAGCTGATTATAAGTAATACGATGAGAGCATGGTTGGTCTCCTCCAGTTGGGTCTCAGA
>NW_003211359.1:0-1800 GCF_000006405.1 Perkinsus marinus ATCC 50983 | reverse complement strand
ATCACTTGATATACCACAGTGGGAGTCGAAGGTTCTCCTTGGTATTGCTAAGGAATTGGCTTTGTTAAATGGCACTATATACCATTTGAGTGGACGTCATAATCCAGCCGACGCCTTCTCTCGTGGTACACCTTTGACTACCCTCCCTCACGAAGATGCTGGCCTGAAACTTGCGGTAGAAGTTTCTCGCCGCCGGGAAGGCTTACCGTATGACGTGGACACAGAGCATGTGGACACTATTGGAAGTGATCAAGTAAGGGAAGTGGTAGATTTCTGTACGATTGAGCTCTCCGATAATGAGACCCCTATCAGTTTACGAGAGGCTATTATTTCTATGCAATATCAGGATTCTTCTCTCGGTAAACTATTAGATTCTGATAAGTACGGCCATCCAGAGCCGAGATTACTTCGTAAATATGCTGTTGTTATTCCGAAAGATGGCTCTCCGAAATATGTTATTAATGCTGTGACTGACGGTTTGGTTGTTCCATACAGTCGGCAGTTAGATGTCGTTAAGGCTTTACATCTTTTTTACGGTCATCTCGGAAGCCATAAATTGTTCAAGTCTACTTGTAGTGATTTCGATTGCGGTTCTCTCAAGAACTTTGTCCGTCATCAACGAGATTGTGAGGTCTGTCGTGTGCAACGAGGCTACCGCACTCTGAGCCATCGATTGGGCAGATCCTTAGTTAGAAATGAGAGACCGTGGGAAGTGTTGGCTGTGGACCTTATAGGCCCATATGTGCAACGAGATAGAATTTCATATGACCCTAAGGTAGAGTCGGCAATGTGTCTTATTTTTGTCGATTCCTACACTGGTTACCTCTGCCATGCAGTGGTACATGATTATGCCCCTGCAGTAGCAGTTGCGGCAAGTCTTGATGCTGTTTGCCTAGACCATCAGTACCCTAAGGCTATTGTGTCCGATGCGGATTCTCGATTCCGTTCGGCTCCGGTGTCTTCATGGTCGTTGAGTATGGGAGTTAGGTGGGCAACAGTGCCTTCTCACTCCTCACGGTGGAATGGTTGGTCCGAGGCTAAGCATAAGCTGATTAATTTCTTTTTGAGAGCTCTATTGACTGACGGTGACTATCAAGAAGCTAGTTGGTATAATCTGATGGGTCGTGTCATCTTTCTCTGTAATAGTGTGACTCGTCCTAGCCTATCATCGACTCTCTATCCAAGTTCTTTGCACTATGTGCACGGTCGAGGATTACCTCCTAGCATGAATGCTCAAAGCTCTCTATCTCAGTCTGCTTCTGCCTTTCTGGATAAGAATGTTCCGCTCAAATTACCTTCGAATGATGAGCTGGAAGAGATGGTTATGATATATTCCAGAAGGCTGACTGAAGACTCTCAGTGGGTTACAGTTGATGCTGAAAACTTAGATGCTACACTCCGTTCTAGAAAAGTATTAGCTGACGAGTCTGTGCTTCGTAGTAATTTTGATACTCTTAAGATTGGCGATTCTGTGTTAAGGTATAACTATAACCGTAACAAGCTGGATCCCTACTGGAATGCTACTGTCTATAAAGTCATTTCGATTCGTGGTCAAGTGGCTGCTATCTCCAGTGATCCTTTACGCTCCCAGCCTTTCTTTGAGTATATTGGCAATTTGAAGCGCATTGATGTGTAGTCTGTGGCCCCGGAGTGTTGTCTGTGCCTATTGATCTCTTGAGATCTTGAAATCTTGCTGTTCTTAGTAGTAGAATAGCTATTTTGTTCGTTAGCTGTGGCACAAAGTTATTTCCTTATTTCGTGTACTTGATACGAGACCTATCCTATCTTGCACCTACCCTA
>NW_003205040.1:0-1458 GCF_000006405.1 Perkinsus marinus ATCC 50983 | reverse complement strand
AACAGCAGAACTCGTATAAAGTAGGCTCATCAGACAATGGGTAGTGTCACAGTGAAGTACTGGCGATTACTGGGAAGAAGCCATAGGTGCATATAAGCATCTGAACATCGTTCAAATTACATATGGGTAACATCTCGACTTGTCGATAAGGGTCGAAGTTAGTGCCTGAGAGAAGGGCTGTTTACCAAACGCCAATTTCAGTGACCTATTCGAATGAATGAAGGGAAATACTGGCCTGAACCTGTGGGTGGAATTACCACCCACAACATACCAACTCGTCGTTGACGAGGATGCAGTCAATGTGGTTGGTTGCAGACGACCTTCTGAAATCCATTGTTTAAAGCGTTTCTCACCAGCAGTCAAGGCTTCAGGAGTGGCTCGATAGAGTAGCTTGTGGGGTCGTAGGGCGCCCAGCTGCTCAGCCCTCCGAGGATCCTTCACCAAGGCTGGATTGAAACCAACATAAACTCTCTTACTAGGGCTATCCCCTAAAGAGGGAGTACCCACCCTCTCTGCAGATACGATGTAGAGATTATTGTCGTCGTGAATCACATTACAAGGAACCCAACCTTCAGGTAAGTCACGCCACCGTCTCGCCTTAGAAGTAGAGTCATCGTCAACCGCACATGTAAGTCCAAGCTTTGATAGACCATGGCGACTTGTCGTGAACGATAAACATATATTAGCAATTGCAAGTGCATCGCGTCCAAGAATAACTGGATGAATCATCCCTAATGCAGAAACATAAAACTTATGAGTAATCAATGTGCCCGCTATAGAAAGAGTAAGAACAGCCGATCCCAGTGTACGGAAGCCCTGCCTCGTGGCCGTGGTACACTGAGGAGTATCCGCTGAATTAAGAGATACAGAGACAGGCAGCCTAGCCAAGGTATCGGAATCGATCAAAGAGATACTAGAGCCACTATCAATAAGGGCACGAGTTTGTAGCTTAAATCCTTTGACGACTAAGTCAACAGGCAACGTACACGAGTCCGATATAACTCTGGTCTCATCACCCATTCCAAGAGCAACGGCTTGAGTTTCAGGCCTACATGATGATGGAGCCGCAGCATCATCACGGCCTTCTAGTTTCCCTGCGCAAGTCGGGACTTGAGCGCCAGTGCCTTCTTCTTAGTCTGGCACTGCTCCTCCGTGTGATTCTTGCGCAAACAATAACCACAAATGACTCCCATCGTACGAGGATAGCTTCCACGTACAGCCTCATCGCACTTCTCATCTTGCACATCTTGTCGGGGGCGTTTCTGTACCGGACCATAACCTTTATCTCGTTGCTTCTTGAAGCAGTGAGCTTCGAGATGACCAACTTTACCACAATAGTTACATTTACGATCATCTCGACGTAGGGCACTGATGAGTGTTGGGACCCAACTAGGCATACCAGTGGTCTCCCCCTGAGCGGGAGATGTCAAACTAGAAGCAGGCTTCTCTGAAAGCGAG
>NW_003212967.1:0-2448 GCF_000006405.1 Perkinsus marinus ATCC 50983 | reverse complement strand
CCTCAGCATGCGGTCTTCTTGGTAACCAAATACGCGGGGATGCATTCGTGGGGAGAATGTACGATGATGGGAAAGATGAATGGTTCAGGTAATGGAAGAATATAGTTGTGTTGAGGAAGGGCCTGTTCAGGACTGACTTCAACGAGACGGACCTCAACTCCGGCTTGGAGTGGATAGCTATGGCGAAGTCCATCAACAGGAGGCAGGGCGGTGGTACGACTCTGAGTGCACTCACGAGCCAATACGGCATGGGTAAGCTGTAGTCCTCTCTAGACGTGTTCTGTATATTACCGCCTCGATCTTGCTAGGATCTAATTCGGAAGTGGCGGCGCCTGCTTCCGTTGCCAACATGCCCAACAGGGAAGAGCCTGTGAAGCGGGAGGGATATACTTACCGCCAGACCAAGGACGAGGTGATGATGCTGATATCATTTCCTGGGTACCGTCTCGGTGATCAGGTAGAGATCGATATTCCTCTGGCCAGCGGCGTCTCCAAGGGGGACATCAAAGTGACCATGAAGCCCAAATTCATTTCAGTCCACATCAACAACATGCCAGTTGCAATAGAGGGTACTCCAGATAGCTCTCATACGAGACTTCCGCCGATGTTCTCATCGAAACTAAAGACTACGATTATCATCATCTGTCGCTGACACTAGTAATCTTATTGCCTCTTTTCGCAAGCTGTTCAAGTCGAAGCGTCGTGGCGTATGGGAGTTGCAATGAACTCATTTCCTTGAAGATTTGTGCTGTATAGGTCCTCTATGGGGTCATGTCGATACTGACGGTAGCGGCTGGATGATTGATGAGGGTATTCTGACCATTACAATGGAGAAGGAGAAAGTGAACCAGTGGTGGGAAGATCTTGTTGATACTAACAATGATACTGAATAAGTCCTGATAGTGGACATTCAAGTTTACTAGTTGTATCTTTCTGTGATGTTGGGTTCAGTTTAGGGGAGATATTTCGTGGAAGAGTGAGTTTTTAGAGCGTCTTTGGTATAGTATGACGAGTAAGTCGGTGAAGGTTCTACTGAGCGGAGATGTACGAGGCAATCTCGAGCGACTCGTGTCAACCACAGAGAAACAGATAGCGAAGGTGGGTTGTGGTAGTGCGCTGCCGAACCATTGTAGCATCTAGGTTGGGAACTTTGATCTGGCCTTGTGCGTTGGGGATTTCTTCTCTGAGGCCGGCGAGGAGGGGTTAAAGCCCTTCATGGAGGGAACGCGGAAGCTGCCTCTACCGGTACGGCTAAGGAAGAGGGGCACTTGCTGGGCGACGATCGAGGCTGTGCAGATTCGTTACCTAGCGTCATCATCATCATCGGCAACCACTGCTGTGGCGACACTGGATAACCTGGCCAGCATCGAAGGAGGATCTATCGTTCAAGTGGCCGGTCTGACCGTTGCTGCTATGAGCACTGATAGCGATGCTGCGAGTCTTGAGAAGAAGTAGTAGTAGTACGCGGTAGGAGGAGTCACTATCGATCCCTCAGCATCGCTTCGCTGAGCACCACGGTCGACGTCTTGCTCACCAACGACTGGCCTGAAGGCTACGGCGTTGGTCTCGACGTTTCATCAGTACCGCCTCATGTGACGCACGTTATCACCAGCAAGGAGGTGTGCCCGAGGAGTGGGAGGGTTTTCCAGCTATGCTATCTCCATAGGTATCTCGGATAGCTGTACTGCTGAAGCCTCGATACATCTTCTGTGGCCATGCTGATCTGTACCACGGCATTCCTCCACTCTGACTTCATCTGAGGTCATCAGGTACTACCTTCGTCAGCCTTTCAAATGGCCTGATTCCGATATAGTGTGTCGAATGATATGTGTGGGGAAAGTGGGCAGTAGCGGTAAAGAAAGAAGGTGAGGAACGGCATCAGGCATCCAGGATGGCAGTATTGTTAACCTCAGGTGGCTTCATGCCCTCAACATCTCTCCGAGTGATGAGGGTCGTTCGCCCGATAACCTCACAAGATGCCCCTTCGCCGATGGACCAGGTAGTGTCTAAGGCGAGCTACCTCTGGGTGATTTGCTCTCTCAGAGCCTCAGCAGTCCCACAAGCGGTCTCATCCTGAGGGGCATCAGCACGACGCTAAACGGCATGCTCCTGAAACGCCGTCTACAGAACTGTTCATACCCAATCTACCGCGCCAAGAGAACCGGTCCAACGAGGAGGCGATATGGACGAGCCTTACCAAGGTCTTCGAGGGCATGCCCGGGTTCAGACGAGTTAACGTGGATTCCGTCAGAGGTGACCACTCGTGGGCTCGAGAGTGATGATAGCGCGCTGCTTTCCTCAAGGTTTCGCCTGGGTTCGTTTTTCCACTGTGAAAGACGCTACGCTGGCTCGCGAGAAGAGCCAAGAGCTGGACATGGGCGGCCGTCGCCTCATAGTCCGGTTCAGTCGTCCCAAGGAGGGTGCTGATGTGCGAGGTATAGATGTGAA
>NW_003206023.1:0-1054 GCF_000006405.1 Perkinsus marinus ATCC 50983 | reverse complement strand
AGCGTGTCCCGGGCTCCGTGCCCACTAATGCCAAGGGCCTTGCTCCATGCCACTGCAGCAGTACTTGTAAAGCGAGCGTCTGAATCGGAGAGCAAACCCAGAGGGTAACCACGAGCTAGGAAAATGCCCTCTAAAGCAATAAGGGTTAAATGGGTAGGAGCGTTGTCGGGAACAATAGCGTAGGTAACATAACCAGTTAAAGCGTCGACCACCAACAAAGACATCAATGAATCATAATGAGGAGCGCGGAACTCATCTTGGCGGAAAGGACCGATAAGGTCGATTCCTAAGAGTTCCCAGGGCTGAGCTGCTTTGGTAAGCTGAGAACCGAAAGTATGATTAACGGTTCGAGACTGCCGTTGCGCTTGACAAATGACACAGCGCTTTTGGGCCTTCAAGTACTCTGAGAGAGGACCAGCATCGAAGTCCGACTTGATACTCCTGTAGATCTTATAGGCGCCCAAATGAATAAAGTACAAGTGAAGTCTATCACATACTTCTCGTCTCAACTCACGAGGTACAACTAGACCACGGGTAACAGAATTGATAACATAACCATCATTAGATCTGCCGGATGGACCAATGACCACGGAGTACTTTCGAAGGGTCCTACTATCCGGTTTCGAATTAGGAGAAGGGCAGAGAAGACTCCTCAATTCAGGGTCGTCCTTCTGCTTAAGACAGACGTAATCCTTCAATGCTTTAATGGTATCAGAATCGTCATCAACAACAACCGATAATGGTAAGGCCGGTAAGTCGTCACTTAATTTATTGTCGTCCACACAGGAAGGACGGCCACGAGCACAGCTGACTGCCTCTATCAACAGTGGGTCGTCTTGGGGGAGGCACTTCAATGTCAGACCCCTCGAATAATAATCACTGGGGTTTCTCTTACCAGGTAGATGGAATACCTTCCCACCACGCGGAACCAAGAGCTGGGAGATCTTGAACAGAGTCCGCAACTCCCACGCAGCAGGTGCAGATGATTTCCAGCCAGATCGAAAGACATCGTAGTCCTTCGACTGAGAGAAAAGTTTGAAGGCTTTGACCAACC
>NW_003216430.1:0-1730 GCF_000006405.1 Perkinsus marinus ATCC 50983 | reverse complement strand
CAGCGAGCCAGAAGACGATAGTCATGGTGGAGGAGGCTAAGGAGAAGAGAGTGGACCCACTCTTGGTGATGCCATCGAAGAAAGTGTTGTTTTTCTACTGGACGACAGCGTTCCTCATTTGTGTGCTCTGTCTCACATCTCCTTCATTATGAGGATTCTCGACAGCTAAAAGTAATAGCAGTACCCTCCCCCTGAAATGGTGATATGAATTGAATCCTTGTACAGTGTTGCTGTACGATATTGTTGGTTGGTAGTTCTGGTGATGCGAAGTGACAGGACATAACTCCTCTAATTCGTGTTATGGGAAGGTATTAAATTATCTGATGTGTTCGGTAAAGTAGCGTAGGAGTCCTTCTCGCGACTGAAGGGAAATTCTTATGGGATAGTTTCTTATGTGTACTGCTTCTTGGCCGCTCTCGTAATAGCGCTGTTGTTCGGCATATTATCAGGCTTCATATTCGCCAAGCGGAAGGTATGTCAACTAGTTCAGTGGAGTTTCACCTGTTTTACGCGAAGTGTTTTACGCGAAAAACGCGATATGTTTTGTTGAGATAACACTTCGCGTCAAAACGCACGCGTGAAACGCAATATCACGAAAAACTCTAACGCGAAAACGCGTCATAACATGTTTACCGCGTTACGCGAAGTGTTAAACTCGTAAAACACAACACAACGCGTGGATCACTTTCCATCAACTAGTTGTGGTTTCCATCAACATGGTCCATGTTACATGGATATTACCCTGGTGGTCCTGGTATGTGGATTGTTGTTCTCCCTTCTGTTGGTGGCATTATTGGCACGCTCGTTCTGAAACAGATCGTCACCAAAGCTGGGAGAAAGTGTGTCCTAGTGTTTCTCCTCGCTGCTATCACCTGTGTTGGCTGTATTATAAGCAACTTCCTAGATGCCTGAAACGTCATTAATATAATGCCTCAAATAGGTCACGTTTGTCCATAACTCAGTTCCTCTTCTCTCAATTCTGTTGCCTGTGGAGACTGAGTCTGTCATACGTCATAAGTTGAGAACTTCGTCATGAGTTCTCGGGTTGGAGTCTTCCTGTCCCAATTCAGTGATTCTTCCTCTGTTACTTTCTTTTGTGGACTTTTCTGTCTGTTGAGATATGTGCTGTTCTCCAAGGAAAGTTGTTGACATTTGCTAAAAATAAAATGCTACTCGGTATGCTTGGCACCTTACTATCCGAAGTTGCCAGTTCTTATCAGGGCGGCCCTGATAGGGCTCTCGAACTCAACCCAAGTTAATAGTGCGAACAATCAAGCTTGACAGTGTGTTGCGGAGCAAGAGAGTCGGGATAAACTGTATCCGAATCGGATATAGTTTACATTCTCGAGGGAATATGAAAAAATATGCGAGACACTATGTATGAGCCTGAAGTGGGTCCGTAACCCAATTCATCTCAGGTAAACAGGCAATTACTATTTAATTCGTCCTATCATTACGGAGCTCAGACAAGAAGTAGAAGGGAGAAAGGTGTAAAGAACTCATTGCGGAAAATTTGAGTGGCGAACTTGCCGAGATGAAATGCTCAAAACAGGAATCTATGGAGAATGCGGACTGAAGCCCTGCGACTGAACTGAGATGGAATCAGGCAGTGAAGAGACGCGAATCAGCGAAGTGCTGGTCTCTTATGCTGAGCAGCTCAACCTTACAAACTGTCGATGACACTCAATCGGACTGCGTGTCCATTAAAAGAGTGAGTCATCTGTAAGCGG
>NW_003210202.1:0-1065 GCF_000006405.1 Perkinsus marinus ATCC 50983 | reverse complement strand
GTAGTAGTAGTAGTAGTAGTAGTAGTAGTAGTAGTAGTAGTAGTGTAGTAGTAGTAGTAGTAGTGTGTGTAGTAGTAGTAGTAGTAGTAGTAGTGGTAGTAGTAGTATGCTTGGTCACACTTCGGTCTTGTCCACCCTCAACTGCAGCAGCTCTACGGTGCACCTCCACGCAAAGTAATAACCAGTCGAACTAGAATTTCCCTTTCTATCGGGAGCCTAGGTCTTTCTCACTGGGAGGGGATCTGCCGTAGCAAGGCCAGCCCAGTCACCACCAGTACCATCTGGACCTCCTTCTGGGTGAGGCTATGGTATCCCTGTCCTCTTCATCACCTGTTATGGTAGACCATTGCCCCTTCGTAATCGTGTACCACGGAACTGGAAATCCTCAGAAACAGGATGCACACTACTTAGTTTTTGTTGTTGGTTTCTCGGCGGGAAAGATATTGCACGGTAGTGAAGTGTGGGCGTGAAGGCGGCTTCAGCTGGTGTTGTTATGGTAGGGCGCGTGGTACGTGTAAGATGATGCTGGCGAAATTGGAAATGGGGGAGATAGTCGAAATCGCTAAGTCGCGAGGAATACGTGTGACCAGTGTCGTGATGAACGGCAGGGAAGTGAAACCCACAACGGTAGGTCAGAGGAGGCCTGTCCTCCTCGTCGTCGTCGTCGTCGTCGTCGTTGTAGTTGTAGTTGAGCATTCGTTAGGCACAGCTACTGCGGGCTATGTATCGACTTGAGACGGTTTATATAGAAGAGAACTTCACAGCGCCCGACTGGGGGAAGAAGTGGCTGCGGGGACCACTGGCGGTGTACGATGCTGTGGTTTCGGTTGTGGACAGTTTAACTAATTCAGGGACGAGCAAAACCAAGCGGTAGATCTAAGGGAATGCAAAGTAGTCGACGTGCCTAGGAACCCAGACGAAGAGGAGGTAGGGAGCTACTCATGGTCGCATGGGGGATATCTTCTACAGGACGCCGGCAATCCCTCTAGTCCTTGCCCCCTAGCCGCTTCAAAGTGCCTTACTATCCTCGGACCAGTGAATAGAGCTGGGTATCCCTACTCTGGA
>NW_003201855.1:0-1003 GCF_000006405.1 Perkinsus marinus ATCC 50983 | reverse complement strand
GGTCGTACTTGCGTGGTTCATAACGTGGATAGAGCAAACAGAAAGGAATATCTTTGCTGATGCCTACTGGGACTCCGTCAGATGCCATTTTGTCGAAGTCCCTATCCGGGCACCCTTAATCATTAACTGTTTGGACATTCTATATGTTGTATAATGTTGTGAGTGATTGTTTATACAATCCGTGAAAGAAATTTCTGGAAAAGTTTTGTGCCGCGCGCGAAAAATTTTTCACGTGCGCGAACAAATCTGCGTGGGTCAAAGGAGGATTCTGCGTGGGTCGTCGTGACTCGGAGTATCTCCGAGTCACCCTAAGGTAACGAGGTCCGGACAACCTCCGGGAGGTTGTCCCTGAGAATATCCACATCATTTCCTACGTCCGGCCGAACATGGTTCGGGTTTGGGAGAAGTTCGGTTCGGTTCCCGAACCGCCGAACCAAACTATCCGAGCCGACTTTGCTCGACGTGGATGAAAAAAACGCACGCCATCGTGATCGATATAGTGACACCAGCGCAGGTTTCTCGAGTGCCTCTTGTGTGCGTCTAGGGATGCAGATTGCCTTTACTCTGTTGATGGAGTGATTTCTGTTGTAGACCACCCTTCTTGAGGTGTGGAGTTGTCCTTCACCAATGTTGATTCACTATAGCAATTCCCCCCATAGAGAATGTTATCTTTCATCGGTCTCGTCTCCGTCGCTAATCTCCTCGCCTTGGTGCTGGGATTCCCTGCCAGGGAACCTTGATGAGCCCTAGGGGCATCGCTAATGATACTACTACTGTTTGTCCTACCCAGAATGTCACTACTTCGGCAAGGCCTCCGTCGAAGTATCGTCCAGTTAGATTTGTGTCTTGACACAAAGTGGTTCGAAGGACACCACTGTATTACGCCCGCGCCAAAAGAACTACGTGTTTGTTGGGATCATTTTTGACAAGCTGATGGTCATCGTCGCGGCATCCGTCCTACGAATGCCCAAGGGTATTGTCAGGGAACTTACTGAAGGACTGG
>NW_003206192.1:0-964 GCF_000006405.1 Perkinsus marinus ATCC 50983 | reverse complement strand
CTTCTGTAAGAAATTTTTTGTGTTCATCTGTCCCCTAATGTGCTATATTCTACAACATTTCCGGGTCAAATCGATATTTTAGCGAAATTTTTATAATTCACCGACTTCTTTTGAAAAATGCCTTTTTTCAGCTTTTAACCGATTGGTTTTAATAAACTACCCAAAATTCTATTGAAATAGCTGATCTTTTTAAAAACTTAACGACTTTAATAAACGACGTTAGTTTTAAGGACAGAAGTGATCGCAGCGTGACAATCACGCCGTGACTACCTCCTGGAGTACTACTCCATACACAACATCACGCGTGCTACGCATGCACACACTCATAATGAGTGACTCATTAACAGGACATTAGCACGAAAGATACGTTTTGATCATTTGAATGGTTTCACTAGAGTTTTAGTGAAACCCCGCATTAACATAACATCTGAGCTCAGTATTCGACCATAATGCAGCTGTCATACTGGAGCACAGAATCAACACACAGCCGACGATGGTTCAAGAGGGGAGGAATAGCCTCCAGATGATTGGAACAAAGGATACGTCCGGAAAGACCGTATTCAGAGTGTAGCGTCTTGGGGCTCAAGTATGGTCCTTCCCAGTGACAACTCAGGATCATTTGAGGGTTCGGAGTCATTCATTAGGTAATGAGGGTGATAATATCTGATACCGATATCATATGAATCAATAAGTTCGACCAAAAAGAATAATGGGCAATTCGTGAGGCTTCCAAAGCACAAGCAATGAGCAATGGGGCACACACACATAGCCTGATCGATTGTGTTCGGGTGATGACGACTCACGCAGTCGCACGCACGTGAGAGCAACTTCAGCACAGAGAGCTTCCCAAGAGCGGAACGCTGTAAGAGATATCAACGGGGGCCTCCACAGGAACAGTCGCAATTCGAGAATGTGGCTGTGCATAGGCACGCGGGTGGACAGAACTTCTCGCAAAAATCCGTTA
>NW_003200780.1:0-1865 GCF_000006405.1 Perkinsus marinus ATCC 50983 | reverse complement strand
AAAGTGGCGCACAGATTAAGTATATGAATCAATAATTTTCCTGTATCCTTTGCGGAGTGAGCAAACCTGCTCTTGCTTCTCGTACCAGACCAGATATTTATGGTGTTATAAGCCACTTACCAGGATCGAACTGACGACCTTCTGCTCTCAAAGCAGACGTTCTGCCATTAAGCTAATGTGACACACCAGATAACTGCATAAATCAATAATCTTCCTGTATCCTTTGCGGAGTGAGCAAACCTGTTCCTGTTCTTCATACCGGACTAGAGCTTAATGCTGCTGTGAGCCACTTGCCAGGATTGAACTGACGACCTGCTGCTTACGAAGCAGACGCTCTACCACTAAGCTAAAGTGACATAAGACTAACCATATGAATCAATAATTGTCGTGTCCCCTTCACAGAATGGGCCATCTTGCTCCTGCTTCTCGTACCAGACCAGATATTTATGGTGTTATAAGCCACTTGCCAGGATTGAACTGACGACCTTCTGCTTACGAAGCAGACGCTCTACCACTAAGCTAAAGTGGCGCACAGATTAAGTATATGAATCAATAATTTTCCTGTCCCGTTCACAGAATGGGCCATCCTGCTCCTGGTTCTCGTACCAGACCAAAAATTTATAGTGCTATAAGCCACTTGCCAGGATTGAACTGACGACCTTCTGCTTACAAAGCAAACGCTCTGCCACTAAGCTAGAGTGGCGCACAAAATAAGTGCATAAATCAATAATCTTCCTGTATCCTTTGCGGAGTGAGCAAACCTGCTCCTGCTCCTCATACCCGACTAGAGCCTAATGCTGCCGTAAGCCACTTGCCAGGATTGAACTGACGACCTTCTGCTTACGAAGTAGACGCTCTACCACTAAGCTAAAGTGGTGGACAGATTAAGTATATGAATCAATAATTTTCCTGTCCCGTTCACAGAATGGGCCATCCTGCTCCTGGTTCTGTACCAGACCAGAAATTTATGGTGCTATAAGCCACTTGCCAGGATTGAACTGACGACCTACTGCTTTCAAAGTAGACGCTCTGCCACTAAGCTAAAGTGGCACACAGAATAAGTACATAAATCGATAATCTTTCTGTATACTTTGCGGAGTGAGCTAACCTGCTTCTGCTTCCCGCATCAGACCAGAGATTTATGGTGCTATCAGCCACTTGCCAGGATTGAACTGACGACCTTCTGCTTACAAAGCAGACGCTCTGCCACTAAGCTAAAGTGGCACATAGAGTGATTACATAAATTAATAATCTTCCTGTATCCTTTGCGGAGTGAGCAAACCTTCTCCTGCTTCTCGTACCAGACCAGAAATTTATGGTGCTATAAGCCACTTGCCAGGATTGAACTGACGACCTTCTGCTTACGATGCAGACGCTCTACCACTAAGCTAAAGTGACTCACAGATTAAGTATATGAATCAATAATTTTCCTGTCCCGTTCACAGAATGGGCCATCCTGCTCCTGGTTCTCGTACCAGACCAGAAATTTATGGTGCTATAAGCCACTTGCCAGGATTGAACTGACGACCTTCTGCTTACAAGGCAGACGCTCTGCCACTAAGCTAAAGTGGCACACAAAATAAATGCATAAATCAATAATCTTCCTGTATCCTTTGCGGAGTGAGCAAACCTGCTCCTGCTCCTCACACCCGACTAGAGCCTAATGCTGCTGTAAGCCACTTGCCAGGATTGAACTGACGGCCTTCTGCTTACGAAGCAGACGCTCTACCACTAAGCTAAAGTGGCGCACAGATTAAGTATATGAATCAATAATTTTCCTGTATCCTTTGCGGAGTGAGCAACCTGCTCCTGCTTCTCGTACCAGACCAGATATTTATGGTGTATAAGCCACTTACCAGGATCGA
>NW_003213241.1:0-984 GCF_000006405.1 Perkinsus marinus ATCC 50983 | reverse complement strand
GGAGTAGTGGTGGTAGCCGGAGTAGTGGTGGTAGCCCATAGACAATCACATCTGACATTTCCCAAAGTTGACGCTTTCCAGAGCCCTCAGTCAAACGTCGATCACTTTGGCAAACACTAGGAGTACTCCAATACTTACAATAGGACCCGGGGATGATAGAGGCACAGTAAGCATCAGCTTCCGTGCAATCCGGAATTCCAGAAGCTTCAGCAGCCAGAACAACCTGTTCTGCCGTAGACAAGGACACGCTGAAGTATGAGACAAGCGCAATAGCGAGTGTTAACGTCACTGACATGTTTAGCACGTAATAACGGAAAATAACTGAAGACAGCATATGTACACCATCGATCAATTCCTTATAATTCGCGAGGAATTGGAAGCATCGCTTTCTGAAACATATCAATTCTTCAGATTTCAAATGACACGGAGAACTCAATCTTGAACTCTACCCACTAACTGAATGCACTATAACAATGATCACTTTATAGACAGTGAATTACAATAGCTATTAGCTTATGGCTACAGATGATTAGACTTCCATCACACATTCTAGCGAGTTCAATTGAAGCACGCTCTTCATGTGAGGTACCTTCGGTTATACATCTCATGAGTTCTGCATGGCGTCTCTTATCCCAGTTACTGCCTATAACTAATACCCTGTCATGTTTCTGACTGACATCTTTCCGAAACTCATCCCGATTCGTTACATTTGTCGAGTCTATCATATATCCGCTGATTCACACTGTACAACTCGACGAAACAGTTGAAATGAACTACAGAAGATCCACAAGTCACGGTCACGAATCATGGTCACTGCTCATGTAGCGGGTTTGGTATCGTGGTAGAATTCATTCATTTTGAATTCAAAGATACCATTGAAAAGCGCCTTCCAAGATCTTTCTAGTGAGCTATCTTTCACTGGGAAATTCTTTGAATTCTGCAAGTTACAGACAATAGCACATTTTATTCGGGGCACCCTGGAGA
>NW_003215702.1:0-1386 GCF_000006405.1 Perkinsus marinus ATCC 50983 | reverse complement strand
GGCGGCTAGGCAATCACAGTGGAGGCTGAAAGGTTGAGGAAGGAGAATGAAGAGCGGGAGGCGCAGGCGGTTAAGGAGGCGGAGTCGGGGAAGGAACAGGAAGTAGTGCAAGGTGCCGGGATCGAACCTGGGACCTACTCTGTGGAGTGTTGGGAGGATGGTGGTGCTGTTGTTGTATAGGTGGAACGTAGAGAGGCGGCGCTTGCAGCGATGCAGGCTGTGATGGATGCTCGAGAGAAGGAGTTCCAAGAGAAGATGAAGGTGATGCAGGAGAGGCTACAGCAGTTGGAGGCTAACAAGGTAGTCTTCACTAGGCTTGTTATCATGGGCAGTGTTTGGATATATGCTGGCTTTTCATTGTGAAGTGTGGAAATTTTCACGCGAAGTGGGGTAGGGATGTACGATAAGGAGGGAGAGTTTGCTGGACTTTCCTCAGCAGTTCCTCATTGCTGTGGTCAGCGCACACAGTTGCCCGTGTAATGGTTATCAAATAGTATGCACAGGGGGGAAATTTGGTAGCTCTAGCGATCAGTGTTTGGGAAATTTTGTGGAATAAAATGTTTTTTTGTGGATTTTTGACCGAAGACTACGGGTTGGAATCATCTTTCGAGGGCCTAGTGGAGTTTCACCCTAGTGATGTGAGAAACAGTAGTGAAAAATATATTCTACGACCACTGCATATCACCGAGTTTTACGCCACTTCACGTGAAACGGGTCGTGAAAATCTAGTGTTTAAGCCTGTCCCAGTACGAACGGCTTATGGTTTCCCTCGCAGGTTGAGAATGGTGAGAGCTCGGCTCGTCATGTGCAACAGCAACAACAACAACAGGTGAGAATCAAATGAGCTCGAGGGGCTGTGGCTTCTTATACACGAGTTGGAGTAATGAAAGTGTAGCAAAACCAGTGAGAATTTGGCGAAGTGAGAATTGGAAATTGTGATTAATACGTGTGGTTGTATGTGTTTGCCCTCATAATAGGGGGAATGATGGCTTGTGAGTAGATTATCGATCGACAACTGTCTGTGATCTCGGCGAGCCGCTCCAATTCGGCAAAGCAGCAGTGCATCACTTCAATGAAGCACTTCTTACAGAGGCTCTCTAGGTAGGGGGCGCGAGGGGTAGAGGTTGTGGATAGTTGTATGCAGGCAATATGATATTCATGTTGATACTGGCAGCTGGAAGAAACGCCTTGAAGCTGAGGGGGAGGGAGCGGCACCTACTTGGAATTGGGTAGGGGATCTTGTTTTATTACGCAAAGAGTTTATTCGAGTTCTACTCGTTTTACGTGGAAAAAGGCTTTCTGCGAAGTGAATTGTGAAATATGTTTTCCCGAATGTTTTCATATCGCGGGTGAAACTCCAGAGCTGATGAGGAACTGGGTTGTGCG
>NW_003215370.1:0-942 GCF_000006405.1 Perkinsus marinus ATCC 50983 | reverse complement strand
CCGGAGCGGCTGTAGTAGACGGGGCAGTTGTGGTAGCCGGAGCGGCTGTAGTAGACGGGGCAGTTGTTGTAACCGGAGCGGCTGTAGTAGACGGGGTAGTTGTGGTAGCCGGAGCGGCTGTAGTGGACGGGGCAGTTGTTGTAACCGGAGCGGCTGTAGTAGACGGGGTAGTTGTGGTGGCCGGAGCGGCTGTAGTGGACGGGGCGGTTGTTGTAACCGGGGCGGCTGTAGTAGACGGGGTAGTTGTGGTGGCCGGAGCGGCTGTAGTGGACGGGGCGGTTGTTGTAACCGGGGCGGCTGTAGTAGACGGGGTAGTTGTGGTGGCCGGAGCGGCTGTAGTGGACGGGGCGGTTGTTGTAACCGGGGCGGCTGTAGTGGACGGGGCGGTTGTTGTAACCGGGGCGGCTGTAGTAGACGGGATAGTTGTGGTGGCCGGAGCGGCTGTAGTGGACGGGGCGGTTGTTATAACCGGGGCGGCTGTAGTAGACGGGGTAGTTGTGGTGGCCGGAGCGGCTGTAGTGGACGGGGCGGTTGTTGTAACCGGGGCGGCTGTAGTAGACGGGGTAGTTGTGGTGGCCGGAGCGGCTGTAGTGGACGGGGCGGTTGTTGTAACCGGGGCGGCTGTAGTAGACGGGGTAGTTGTGGTGGCCGGAGCGGCTGTAGTGGACGGGGCGGTTGTTGTAACCGGGGCGGCTGTAGTAGACGGGGTAGTTGTGGTGGCCGGAGCGGCTGTAGTGGACGGGGCGGTTGTTGTAACCGGGGCGGCTGTAGTAGACGGGGTAGTTGTGGTGGCCGGAGCGGCTGTAGTGGACGGGGCGGTTGTTGTAACCGGGGCGGCTGTAGTGGACGGGGCAGTTGTGGTGGCCGGGGCAGCTGTGGTGGCCGGAGCGGCTGTAGTAGACGGGGCCGCTGTAGTAGCCGGGGCGGCTGTAGTAGACGGGG
>NW_003201408.1:0-933 GCF_000006405.1 Perkinsus marinus ATCC 50983 | reverse complement strand
TATCAACCACCAGCTCAAGTACTGTCTGACTATCTCCGTCAAGCTCGACGTGAAGATAACAAGTTCGTCCTTTCTGATCCAAACATACAACGACAATTATTTATCAGATATCATGATCATTAACATGAAGGTCAACAAGCTATTTTGGCGAGGTTGCGTCGGCACTTCAAATGGTCAAACATGGATACTACTATAGCGCAAATTGGGCGGCAGTGTCTTCCCTGTGCTAAAACTTCAACTCAACCAGGTGATACACAGTGGAAACAGCGTCCTCCCAGCCTACTCTGCCTTCGTATCCTTTCAAACATCTGTCACTTGATGTTCATGGTCCGTACTTCTCAAATCTGTATGTTTTAACCGGCTGCTGCTTGTACTTATCGTATCTACTAGTGGTCCGTTAGATCGGATGGCTAATTTCTCTGATGTTGTGGCTCTACTAAATCACGTTTATGACACCTATAACGTTGTTATACAGCATGTCAGATGTGACAATTCTATTATTTTTACGCGAGCGGCTACTTTGATACCTTCCATTACTTGGGAGTCCACTACGACGTATTCTTCTAACTCTAACGGAAAGCTAGAACGACGCCATCGAGAACTTGCGCGCCACCTACGGTTATTATTCTTGATGAGTGATAACGTCACAGATTCACCACTTCCCTGTATTGGATAAATTATGTCACAATAGCAGCTTCGCGTGTTAATAAATTAGCCGTTACTGATGCTTTTGGTTTGAGTCCTCGCGATTTGATCTACGCTTTCCCGGCCACTAATCCTCAAACACCAACAACGGCCACAAACAAACGACCCGTATTTGGACATTGCGGATAAGCATCTTCTATGGCGGTCACATTGCGAGCGTTTAGCATCCAGGTCGTCATCAACTACTCCTACTACCACGACTAAGTATCCTCTTACGGGAGGCTCTCT
>NW_003202027.1:0-1066 GCF_000006405.1 Perkinsus marinus ATCC 50983 | reverse complement strand
GGGGTCTTGCTCGTGGTGATGCTCTCTACGCTCCTGCGACGGGCCCTCTGTGTGGTGGCATCGTTCCCAGCTCCGGGAGCGTCAGCTCGATCATGCTCATCAGTTGGGGTATCGTGTGATCTCCCAGGTGTCGCCATGTTGTGCAACTCGACACTAGTAGCCGATGTGATGTGAAAGAAAGAATACTTATTGAGCGGTTGGCCTGGTTTTAGCTACGGAAAAATCGATCAATTCACGTGTGCAGGCCACCTTGCACACAGCCTTGTGCGTCACCTTCACGCACCAATCACAGCAACCTGACGATGTGGTCATCTTTCCCAGATGACTCAGCAAAAGAAAATTGATTTGCGACAGAAATAGCTGATGATAATATCGGATAACCATGCCGTCTATGGATGTAAAAAAGCATGCATAGAGAGCATGAGGAGACATTGTCTCCGAGACAATAATGTACACAATACTCGTGACACGATGCAGCGAGGCTAGCAAAATGGGAAATCTGAGGCCCGAACACTTAGGGTCGCAGATCACAAAGAGTTGAAAAGGGTTGCTCGAACTTCGAGCCTCGAAGAGATATGGAAGCTTGGGGTCACCCCAATGGATTCTCAATCCCAAAACTCTCAACCGTGGAGAATCGTCGTATCGCTAGTGTTACGCGACGTGGAACACTTCGCACCGCTTGTTAATAGTAACATCCGCACTGGGTGACTCAACGACACCTGGGGTAGCCATAGGTGATAAGGCTTCTTATCTTATTCATTTCAACCTGAGCCGTTTCATGCAGCGAATAATGGCGGAGCGAGATTCGTGCATACCGTATGCAGCATACGTGCGCGAACACCGCTGTACCGACTCGTAGTTCCAACATGAAATATATGGATTTGGGACACTCCCTCACGTCACGTGAGTCACATGCTGAGTGAGACACTCCCTCACGTCACGTGAGTCGCGTGTTGAGTGAGAGTCTCACTGCGAGATTCATGCCCACTAACTACGGTACAGTCCAACCATGCAGCTTGGTAGTCACAATGTCGATCAGACCCATCCCCAAGCGCTGCTCAAAATA
>NW_003216883.1:0-1054 GCF_000006405.1 Perkinsus marinus ATCC 50983 | reverse complement strand
AGGGCAGCATTCCTCCAGATATGTATAGGCCGTTCGAAGAGCTCATAGCGAAGGAGCTTCGGCTAGGCCGGTTATCAGAGACTAATCCGACGAGTCCAGACTGCAAGGCGTTGTCGAAAGTTCATATGATGTGGAAAAACGGGAAGGAATTTAAAGCCATCCGACAATTGGACGACTTCAGGAGGAGTGGTATCAATATTACCGTACGTACTGGAGCTCTACTCGAAAGCAAGGGCGAAGACGGTACTGTTCGTGGCCTGAAAACAACCTGCTGTCTTCCTAGGTTCCGGGATGTTCACGATCTATTGGCTAATGTCCCGCGACCAACCCCTAGTATTGGAGATGAGGATAGCCAAGTTTGGTTGTTAGAATGGGATATAGTATCAACGTTCAGATTGATTAGTGTGGAATCGAGCGAACGCGGATTCCTATGCTTTCTGGACCCTCGGGACCCCAGCAAAGCCTTCAAGCACAATTGCCTGCCTTTCGGCCTCGTAACATCCCCGAGCGTTTTCGGGAGGCGAGCCTACGCTGTGTAAAAAGCCTATTGGACTGTGCATTGCGAATGGTTGCCCCGGAGATTGTTACTACAATATTTCGAGCGATCGTATATGTGGATGACTATATGATGGCCACAAGCAAGGCGAGGTTCTCTCTGGTATTCAGCCTGCTCCTGGTGACAGCACTTGGAATACCTATTGAGCTGACGAAAACCCACGCTTCGAGGAGTGATGGAAGGATACTTGGCTATCGGGTGGATATCGGGGAGAATAACGATATCGAACTCAGCGTGCCGGTGACCAAAAGAGATAAGATAATCGCTGTGTTGCTATCCCATCAGCTATGTATACCGCGAGCAACGCTGGAGACGCTTGTTGGCCGCATAAACTGGTGTACAGGTTGGATTCCCGAAATACGGTTCAAATTGGATAAGCTCTATGAAGTACTGATGGTCCTGAGCCAACGACCGTCTCTTCGGAGCGTCAGAATATCACCAACCAGGCGCCTAGAGCTACATAAGTCCGCCGAGACCCTCACTCACAGTCACAACAAA
>NW_003206264.1:0-1491 GCF_000006405.1 Perkinsus marinus ATCC 50983 | reverse complement strand
ACTTGAAGGATATCAAGCTGTTCGCAGAGGAGTTTACGAGAGGAGTACAAGGTCAGGATAGTGAATGTGTTTCATTGGGTCCATCGAGCCACGCGGCTAACTTGAACCAAGAGATTTCAGGTTGTATTCCTACGTTCGACTCTTTCACCAGGCTATGTCCCATTTCAGCTGATAAAGCGAGTGAGCGATTGAACTAAATTAGCTGCATCGCTATGTTGAGGTTATGCCGCCACGGATTGAACTTATCGCCATTAAAGTCTCAAGGAAAGACTAACTTGAAAAGCTTAGTAATCGAATCCATCTATCTATCTATCTATCCAATAATAGGGATGTGCCCGAACGAAAGCACGCCCATCAGAGTCACACGCAAGTACAACTAGGTGGCCCGCACAACGGGCCTCAGAACAGAACACTGCCCACGCGCGATCATCCTAAATGGTGCTGATCACTGATTACCACTGACATGCCCTCGGATAATCGATAGTAGGGACGAATGTTGAAATAGTGAACTTCCTTGATGATATCGGGAGTCACCGATGCAGGAGGGACGTTCGACTTCACCAACTGAAGAGTAACCCCACCCGAAACTCGCTGAACGCGATAGACCTCGGGTCCATAGCTGCCACCGCCCATGGTGTTAGGCGCGAACACGAGAACCTCGGTTCCAACCTTAGGGGGACCACGTCTGGGGAACCTTTTAGCCGCAGAAGCCGAATTAGAGACATTCAGAGCCTCAGAGACCAGACGATCCACGTAATCACCGTCCTCACGTCTCTGACGTGCTCGCTCTTCATCTGTTGGTACAAGAGCTCCAGAATTGACATCGTGGAGAGCTGTTCTACAGAAAACCTTCGCGTTCTAGCAAAGAAAGTCTCGTGGGATGCTAAGTCGATCCCATCTAGAGGCTTAGCATTAAATCTGGCGAGAGCCCGGTGGATCTGAGAGGACCACGAGTGCTTAGACGCCAACCGACGAGTAATAAACTTGAAGGCAGAGATCGAGCGCTCGACCAAACCGTTGGAGAATGGGGGCAGCGCATGATGGACCACACCTTGTGAGGTCAAGAAATCCGTGAACTTCCGCCCACCGTAAGAGGACCGAAGATACCGATGAAGGTCGACAGGGCACCAATGACCGAAGACGAAAAGCTGCTTTGCAGTGGAGCTTCAAGAGCGAAGTGACTCAAATGGTCTATTAGAAATAAAGCGAGGTATATGTGCCTTTTCTATCAGGTCCCATCTCAGCAGGATCGGCCGAAACAACTTCCCAGCATCCGTTGACATCGTTTGATAGGTTTCAACCACCATCCCGTAGGGAGTAGTACCGCCTGTTGTAGGCGAATTGGCACTTATCGCAAGAACGGCATACTTCCAGGGCGAGCTTCCTGAGTCCCTTCACGTAGAATGCTCTGAAGAAAACCCATCTGGCGTACCGAACATTGAGACGACGAGAGTCGACGTGATAGGAGGGTAGCACTCTTTTAGCGAAATC
>NW_003212537.1:0-1791 GCF_000006405.1 Perkinsus marinus ATCC 50983 | reverse complement strand
TATACGGGCACTGCATAGAGACGCTGCATACCACCCCATCTTGAGGGACCCGAGACGGACGAAACCCGAGTCGGCTCCTTGGGCGGGCGCAGTGCCAGATCCTGAGGACTCGAAGTCTTCCGATCTAAGTATTGACAACACGAGACAGAAGAAGACGATTGAAGCAGAATCATTCGGTACGCGGCGGTTTGTTTAACTTAATGGACGACGAAGCCGAAAAAGCTTGCTGACACAGTTTCAGGTCGGCAGTCAGAATGTCCTCGTCCCCAAACTCTCCCTCGTAATCCGACTCCTCACTGCTGTCATCTCCTCCCTGTTCTCTCGCACTAGCAGCGGACTCCGGTACCTGTCGCCTGGTAGCCTCTGCCGAGCTGATCGAACACTGCGTAGCTCTCTCCTGTTCGTTCTTGTGGTGTCGAAAAGGCCGCGCAAGATTGAACGGAAAACGCTGTCAATTAACTTGAGAGTCAGTAAGACGCTGAGGTCAACTGCATGGGATTTCAGGGCTCACTTCTAATAGTAACGTCCCGATCCGGCGTCCAAGTGCTGCTAGTGGGGACACGAGTCGCCTACAGCCGGGTCGCTGCTTTCTTTCCCTTTGGCGGACTCAGCGTCGAGGTCTAACTCATTAAAGACCTTATCCAAGCTTGTTGGGAACAGTATTTCCAACGCGTTATCAAGGCGCGTCATGCAATGGTCAGAGGGGCTGAAGTAAGGTGCCGCCAGACCGTGAAATATTTCACCTGAAATATTACTGAATTTTTCAGGAATTTTCTGAAAAATTTCAAATATTTCTCAATTTTTTCCAAAACTGCCTATTGGGTGACATACAATCATCTTTATCAGCTCCATGTATGACGGCAACAGTATGCGGGACCTTGAGAGCACAAGGATCATCATGATAGGCTATCATTGATAGCGCATAGATCATATCACGATCATCGCAGTATGCATGTATTCTCTCAAGGATTTCACAAAATCTGGGAATGTCGACTGGTAATTGACGGTGCAAATCTTTTATAGCGAGGGCCTGCAAGACCGTGTTTAATCGAGACCCCTTTTACCTTTTACCCTTTTACCTACCTAAGGTAGGTAAGTAGAAGGGGTTTTCGAGTTCTTTACCGTTTAAAGGTAGGCTACCTTCAAACGGTAAAGAACTCGAGAACCTAGGATAAGATAGTCTCACTCAAGGATGAGAACCGGTTAGTTTACTGAGTAAACTTTACTCAAGCCCCTCCGAGGGGCCCCCTCGGACTCGCCCTCAATTTTGGAACATTTATGATCTAACGTTAGTTTTTTTGAGCAAGGTGAGAAAGGGCGTCAATTCGTTCCACTATTCCACGTCCTCAAGGACTCACTTGAGATTGCGGTGAGGCCCAAACAGTTTGCCTTATCCCGTCCCTAACTCGCGGAAATGCGGATAAGTACATAATTCTCCGCCGAAGTAGATAATCGCGTGCCACAAACCCCGTGAGCACGATCCCCGGTTAATGAAGTTCTAAAGCATTTTTCTCACTTTGTGTTTAACTTGATTTTGGAGAAAAATACGCACAACTTCTGTTCTTCGCTGTAAGTTTCCCAAACGTTGCTTAGTTCAGAACCAATACTGTAGCTCTGGCTTGATCTCATTTCGAGATTAGTCTCCTCACACTTGAGAGTCTGGAAGTCTCAAGTTGAGACTAAGAGACTTCTAAAACGTTCTTTGAGTTTTCAAGTTTGTGAGGTTAGTGTCTTAATCTTAAGATTCGCCCAGATTGACGAATCTGAAGGGGTTGGCGATGCCAATCTTTA
>NW_003200263.1:0-1129 GCF_000006405.1 Perkinsus marinus ATCC 50983 | reverse complement strand
TAGATTGGAGTGCTTGTATTAGTCTCTCCGACTTGTGTCCACGACGATGAGTAAAAATGCAGTCAGGATATCGTTTATGAGTGTTTCTAGCAACAACAATCGAAAGCCTATATGATTCTAAGAACAATGATACCACTGACGCCGACAAAGTTGACTGGAGAAGCATGGGCAACACAAGTGGCGAGCGACTCGTCCGAAATCGAGTTGTGTCAAGACTTCAAGATGATGAAGGGATGACTAGTCGACTTCGACGAGATAGTCTAATATTTATCTGTCAGTCGTTAGCATTACCACGCTTCTTTAATTTCCCTCCTAAACCCACCCACTGCCGCCCGTAGGCAGGTACCATTGAATTGCTCGGTTAGATCTCTCTTCCTTCCGTGTTTCTTTAGTTACTATTCTGGAGATCTGTAGGTGCGCATCGTAGCTCGATGATTCGGTTTTTCAGCCAATGGTGGGGAAGTCTAAGTCATGGATCGGAAAGTCGCAACAAACTTGAACGTGTTGAGGAAAAGTAAGGTTGTTACGCGGAAAGAATTATAATTGGGCAGTAGAAGGGTTTCACAAACTACGAAATTTCGACAAAACCAAGTTGTGAGCGGACGATTGGTACAGTCATTGATAGCTAGATCACTTTACAATCCAGCGGTACTCAGCTCGCTCTAAATGCGGCCAACTACTCAACTAAATTTACTCAGGGCAACTTTTTTGACAAGACTAGATAGGCTCGCAAGGTCTCCCGGGTCCCTACCAGCGCGTTCGTCTGCTGAACGGGACGCGCTGAAGATCGAAAGTATCAATCGAGTGGCACCGTGTGCGGATAGCCTGGTCGTGAGTGCTAGACGAGATCTGCCTGTCTGAACGGAGTTATGAGGGCAACTTGAGATCCCGTTCAAGCTTGAGATAGCACGCGACAGGAAAAATACGAACAGCTGGGTCACACAGAAAGCACCGATTAGACGAACGAGAGTATCGACCGTAGGGAAGCGATCAATCCTTCGAGATTATGAGACATGTCCGACCAACTATGTATATTTGTTCTGGGCATTTTTTTTGACCAGACTATATCTGCCACGCCCACAGAAATTGCACATCTCGGACTCAACGATCAACCATCCAGAGGGCTTAT
>NW_003204106.1:0-1055 GCF_000006405.1 Perkinsus marinus ATCC 50983 | reverse complement strand
ACTAAGACCACTACTACGTCGACGACCACACCCAGAACCACTAGCACGTCTACGACCACATCGACGATTACTACTACAACGAAGACCACTACTACATCGACGACAACAACTAAGACCACTACTACGTCGACGACGACTAGCACGTCTACGACCACATCGACGACGACTACTACAACTAAGACCACTACTACGTCGACGACTACAACTAAGACCACTACTACGTCGACGACCACAACCAGAACCACTACTACGTCGACGACTACTACAACTAAGACCACTACTACGTCGACGACTACTAGCACGTCTACGACCACATCGACGACGACTACTACAACTAACACCACTACTACGTCGACGACTACAACTAAGACCACTACTACGTCGACGACCACAACCAGAACCACTACTACGTCGACGACTACTAGCACGTCTACGACCACATCGACGACTACTACTACAACTAAGACCACTACTACGTCGACGACAACAACTAAGACCACTACTACGTCGACGACGACTAGCACGTCTACGACCACATCGACGACGACTACTACAACTAAGACCACTACTACGTCGACGACCACAACCAGAACCACTACTACGTCGACGACGACTAGCACGTCTACGACCACATCGACGACGACTACTACAACTAAGACCACTACTACGTCGACGACCACAACCAGAACCACTACTACGTCGACGACGACTACTACAACTAAGACCACTACTACGTCGACGACTACTAGCACGTCTACGACCACATCGACGACGACTACTACAACTAACACCACTACTACGTCGACGACTACAACTAAGACCACTACTACGTCGACGACCACAACCAGTACTACGTCGACGACTACTAGCACGTCTACGACCACATCGACGACTACTACTACAACTAAGACCACTACTACGTCGACGACGACGACTAAGACCACTACTACGTCGACGACGACTAGCACGTCTACGACCACATCGACGACGACTACTACAACTAAGACCACTACTACGTCGACGACCACAACCAGAACCACTACTACGTCGACGAC
>NW_003205114.1:0-825 GCF_000006405.1 Perkinsus marinus ATCC 50983 | reverse complement strand
ACATCACGTCAATTGCCGCTTCCCGTTATCCTTCCTCCCCTAAGGATCGCTGGAAGCGGCAATTGACGTGATGTTCTGGCGAATTGGCCCAATTCAATTGGGCACTCTGAAAGATCATATCGATCCGAGGATTAGTAGTCTGGATTATTGCTCGTTCCTCCGAGGATTGAGTTGCCGGGCCTTTGATGGGGTGCTCCTGACGACCAAGATGAGAAAGTTTACAGGCGACGCCGATCCGGTGTTCACTAGACTGGGTTGCCATGTCCTGCTATGAAGGAATCTTATTCCCTCACCTCGGGGCCCGAGGATCAAATCGATCTGAATGCGCTTCTCTGCGACTTGATCCTTCCTTGGATGAGCTGCATATCACTCAAAAGCTAGTGCTTATTTCAGGAGAGGCTCTCACACTCAGCTCTAACTGAGAGCTCGGGTTGCAGGAACTCTTATGCATCGGAGCTTCCACTAGGAACCACCAGGCGTACTCGAATTGAATTCGACGAATTCAATGGAGTTCTGCGACTCGTATCACAGTCTGTGATTCACAGAACTGGATACAGCTAAATGATCCCTCGAAAATACCACAACGTCACTTTTAGGACTGCGCCGCCATTGACTGAACTCATTGCCATCGAGGTCTCAAGAAAGAGTTGACTCGAGGAGCGGAATAAGGAAAAAAACCGCACCTATCCACCACATAATGAGAGGGGCCACAGCCCGGCCCGAATAGAGCTCATGTGCCCAAGATTGTCTAAGGATACGAAAAAAAAACCCTGCCGAGGGAGGGGGGGCCGCTATGAGAACTATTCGCAGTATCCATTGACGCAA
>NW_003212973.1:183338-189356 GCF_000006405.1 Perkinsus marinus ATCC 50983 | reverse complement strand
GGATTCTCTTTATCGAGTTGCGATGGATGGCTTGAGGGTTTATCGTGTGGAATTTTTATGGTAGGGAAAGTCGGAGTTTCCACTCGAAACAGCAAGCGACTAGAGAGCGTCTGTTGAGGGAGCATGGCAGGACGGGAATTGTGGGGGGTAGAAGGAATCATATTCAATCGTAGTAGTAGTAGTAGTAGTAGTAGTAGTAGTAGTGGTGATGGTTACTACTACTGCTTCTTCTTCTTATGCTAATGAAGGATTCAATTCAGAGAATCGTACTGTTGGGTTCGGGGAATCTTAGGTCGTTCTATGTTGGATACGGAAAAGGCCCAAATTTTGCCGATTTTTCGTGTAGTAAGCGTTGTAGTTTATCAGCTTTATATAATGTTGAATTCTCTTTTGCGTCGACCTTCCCGCGCCATTCGTCGGTTTACTCCGGGGTTGATGTTCGTAATGTTAAGTTTACTAGTAGAAGTAGAGGGCGCTGCGGAGGGCGAGCGGAGAAGTCTTGCAAGCGAAGATGGAGGTAATGGAGGGACACGGCTGGTTGGAGTCTCTAAGATTGACTTATGAAAATGGGTCCTATGAGTTTGGGAGCACCTTTTGAAAAGGAGTTGGTGATGTTGCGGTAGACGGAGCGGAAATCGATCGTTTTGCTACATCGTTGGGAATTACTCGAAATTTGGTATGCATTTTTTAAATAAAATTCATCATAATTTCGGATTTTGATTATTAAGTGGAATCCTAACATCTCTTGAAACACTAGTGAGAAATGTATTTCACGACTACTGCATATCACCGCGAATATCCCGTTTTTCACACTTCACGTAAAACGGGTGAGACTCTATTGATAAGAGTAGGTTCGGCAGCGATCGCGTCTGGACTATGGGCGAGTGGTGGTGTCGGTGGGAACTCCTTCGTGGGAGGATTGCTGTCGTCGTTTTTGATGATAATATGTGCGGAGCTGGGCGACAAGACCTTCTTTATAGCGGCAATATTGTCGATGCGTCACAGCCCGGTGGTGATCTTAATGGGAGCGATGATGGCTATGTTTACGATGACGGTAAGAGGAGGGGAAGGTGCTTCGCTCCGCCTTTTTGGGGAGAATTATTGCTGTGGTTCGCTGAGGATGTGGTAAGGAATGCATAATCGATCGTGTGATCGATATGAAGTCCCGGGATGATGGGGTTCTGGAAGAATTCATTCTGCTCTAACGCTTCTATCAAATGAGCCGATTGGTGCAAAATAATAATGGAGTTTCACAACCCGTTTTACGTGAAGTGGCGTCGTAAAACTCGGTGAAAAACTCGATATTCGCGGCCTGTAGTAGTCGTAAAATATGTTTTTCACTAGTGTTTTTCATATCACTAGGGTGGTGAAACTCCATTAATAATAACTCGTAATAAAATTGTATAACCGTGTAATCAAACGCAACTGCAGATCATCACGGTGAATGACCATCGCTCGCCCTCCAACAAAGTCCACATCAATTTGGAAGCAGAGTGCTCCACCGCGGGGAAAGATTCCCTTTTGGAATTCCGTCTCCCGTATTGCTTTTGTAAATGTCGATTTGGTTTCTGACAGGTCCTTTCAGCTGGTCTCGGTCTGCTCCTGCCAGCACTGCTGAGCAAAAAAGTTACTCATTATTCGTGTATTGTGTTATTTGTCTATTTTGGTGAGTACTGTCGTCAAGTGTTTCCGCCCATTGTCGTTTTCCAGGCCTCCGTTTGTTGAAGGATGCGTATGAGCTGAGCGATGGAACGTCGGGGGAGTTGGCCGAAGTGGAGATGACCATGAAGTGAGGGAGAATCTCGCTCGCCCGATATAATTATGGTATTTGAAAGGGACATTGATTCTTTATTGTTGTAGCAGGAAGAAGAATGAAGAACAGGAGAAGAACGTGGCCGAGCAGCAACAAGCTGAAATAGAAGCGGGGGAAGCGTCAACGTCTAGCAATGTAAAGGTCTCCGGTTCGATCTCTGGTGGGGGTATTTTTCCCCTTCAGGCTGACAATACTACAGCATCACCATGGTACTCGGCAGAGAACAGAGCTGTTCTTGTGCAGGTCCTCTTTTGTATCTTCCACGCTCAACCTAAAGATATTATCTGTTTAGTCGTTCGTAATGTCGTTTTTGGCGGAGTGGGGTGACCGAAGCCAAGTGGCCACAATTGCCTTGGCTTCTTCTAAAAGCCCCTATGGGGTCGTGCTGGGCTGCGTATTGGGACATTGCATATGTAAGGGCAATTTCGGGGCGCGGTGAGGGTTTTGTGCAACTAGAGCGAGTTCTTTGAAAAAATATTCATTGTTGATGTTACGCACTGTGGAGATTTTGTACATGCGTGCATCTTACGTGTGCGTTTGGCATATCTAAGGTCAGTGCCGTACACATTTGGGCATCAGCTTCGGAGTCTGGGTTCGTTGGGTTGCCGGAGGCGTTCATTTCTTAGTAGCCACGAGATTACTCCCAGAATAAGGGCCCAGAATTTTAGCGGTTTGTCCACGGTCTCGGGATAAGCGAAAATCCAGATAACGGCACTGTCTGAGGTGGAGCATGAACATTGACGGGATTCCCCATCGGAATATGTGTTTATGATGTTATCATTGCTGATGGAACCGTCGAAAATTTCCTCATAGTTTTCTGATGCCCCTCCCCCTCCTCAGGCACGGGCATTGCCGTTGTGGGAGGACGATTATTGGCGAGTAAAATATCACAAAGGCAAGTCGCCGTCGCCGGTGGAGTCCTCTTCCTCATCTTCGCCTTGAGTTCGCTGCTCCTCGGTGTTGATGTCAGTGCTGATGCGGGACGGTGAGAAAACTGATAGAAAAAGGGGAAAATTGCCCCTCCCCCCCACTGTCGTTGTAAATAGTATTCTATTCTGGTCTGCATGAGACAGGCCTCGTTGTGCTTTCCTCCTAATAGGGTATCATTAGTTTTCATATTACTCATGGTTGACTTAAGTGTGTCAATGATGCGGTGATGATGTCTTTTCAGGGGTGTTAATCTGTGAATGCAGCAAGAGATCTCAGCCCGTTGTCGATCTGTCCGATGGGAGGACATACCGCAGTCGGTGACGATGGCGGCGTTGATTGACTTGATGCGGGGTCATGGATTTGACTACGGCGGAAATGTTCGCTCGATTAACTGGCCATTCGACAGGGTCTCTCGGAATGGGTCTGCTATAATAAGATTTGAAACCCACGAGTTTGCGGAAAAATTCAAGAAAATTTTTAACGGTTACACGTGGAAGGAGTCGGCGACTAAGAGTCGTCTTGAATGGTCTCCTGAGAGGACCGACGGTTTGCCGGAAATATGGGGTAAAACGCCCGCCTCGGAAGCTGTGGTGATCATAAAGGGTTTACCCTCGAATTGCACTTACGCTCGACTGCAGAAGTTCTTGAAACGTTATTATGGTCCGATAACGCGATGTCGACTGGGCGCGCGCGATGGGCACTATTTTAGGCAAGTTGTGTGCACATTTGCGACGGTGGGGGCGGCTAGGTCGGCCCTGAGGAGCAGTAAACTCGCGTCGGATGGCAACCGGAAGTGCATGAGAATATTGAGGTCATTTGGTGGTCCTATCTCGTTTGAGGCACACAAAGAGGAGGAAGAGGAGGAGGTGACAGAGTCCGATGCCTCGGGGGCAGGGAAGGAATCTAATACGACGGTCCTTGACTCGAGTGGTGGTGAGGAAACGACAACGGCAGTGGAGGACGACTCCTCGATGGGGAGTTCTTCTCCTAGGGTGGATGAGGTCGGCCTCTTGGCCATCCCGGACCCACCAGCAACGTTGTCGTGGTACAATGTCCCTCCTATTTACACAGCAGAGAAACTCATGCGTTTCTTCCTGGACTATGGTCTTCATATGGGACCGCTGTCACCGTATCGATCCTGTGATGTTATCACGGATGAGCACACTTCGGTGGCGCTGGTACACTGTGCGTCAATGCAAAAAGCGCGCGCCCTGCAGCAGGCACTGTATGAGTTCCCAGGGCTTGTTGGGGACCATGGGTCGATGAAAGTGACGGAGGGGAGGAGAGATACGTTTTTCATCGATGCTTTACCGGTATGTTGGGGTGCAGATGCGAGTCGGACCGTAGTTGCGCTGAACGTCCCAGTTAATTTGTCTCGAGAAAAGCTGATCGAAATCATGGCGAAATTCGGCGATGTTAGTCAAGTTGTCGTCCGATCGTATTTGAGCTGTGGAAGGGTGACGACTTATGGTTTGTGTCGGTTCGTTAGTCGAGGCTCCGCATCGTTCGCCGCTGAGATCAGCAGAATTCCTATCACCCAACAGGACTGCGGATATCGAACGATGTTGGCTTTGCTTGGCCAGAAGGCTCGCTTGAAGTCGCTGACGTGGTTGATGAGCAACGAGTGGTATTTTGATATGAACCGTCGTAGGCAGCAGGCCTGGGCAACAACGCCTTTGGGGTATTACTACTACCCTCCGATGCTGCCGCCCTCAACGACGACCATGGTAGAGGTTCCCTCTGTGCCGCTACCACCCATGGAAGATGCGGAGAATGAGGATGGAATTTGGTATGAACGCCGACCACGATTTGAGAAGATCAACGATGAGGTTGGAAAAGCATCGACGGACTCTCCTCCTACTGATGAATGCCTGGCCTCGAATGGTGTGTTGAGGCCGCTGGTGTTCCCTCCTCCTCAGTGGAGAGGAGGAGGGTATAGGAAGGTGAATGAAGAGCCTCTTTGTACGATAATGTGGCCGCGACATGTCCGAGGAAGCTTCTTGTGAGACGCAGCGTGTAGTGGTTCATAACAAGCATGCAGAGTTGTCTTCAGCGACTGGTTTGAGTTTAAAGGGCATTGCTATTGTTACAGCGGCTTTCGGGTTTGTTGACTAAGTCAACTATGAGCAAACCCGAAAGCGACTAATGTTGACCACCGTAACTAGAGAGAACATGACTAAATCAACTTGACTTCTACGAATCATCAGTTACGTCGATCATCAGTATACCGCATATGCTCCGCTTCAGGAAGGTTTGAATCTATGACTGCCACTTGGAAACGATACTGCGACCACGGCGTTTCCAATAACGTCTTCGTCCAGCCCAGCACTACTATTTCGCGTGGAAGACAGCGACGGCGGTTTTCTAAACGCGATATCGCTTGAGAGGATTCTGTTTTGGTGGCTCCGTGCTTACTGCCTTATGCAGACCAGTTTGGTGCTTGAAGGATCTCATCTCGAGGGCCACTACAACGATGACTGTCTCAAGTCTAGTATGGTGGGAACCGTACGCGGAACTTGGAGGACGCTCTGAGGCTTCGGCGTGGATACGGTGATCGGACGTTACAAGGCCTCTATGGCCTTGTGTGGATTTAGGGAGGCCTCAGGGCAGTGCATGTGGGAAGGAGAGCAACGCCTACGGTGGTGTCGGCGAACAGAGCCTTCCCGCTTAGTCATATTTAGATGCCAGCAGACCCTTGGAAGCTCCCCCTCCCCCCTGCCTGCAAAGTGAGCGTTGTCAACGGCTCTCTTTATTATAGTCTCATAGTAGGGAGATGCTCTCCAGCGGCGATATAGTTTCACGCAGGAACGCTATGCGCATGCGTGCTGAATGCACTAGTTCATTGATCCCCCGTTGGTTTAACCTTATTGTCTCTTCGTCCCGTCTTCCCTATGCCTCCTGCGCGCGTCGTGTTCCTGGGAAGTCCTCTAACTCCAAATCACAAGGCTCTAACAGCGGCAACAGCTCAACAGTAAATTGACTGAGCTTCTATCACTTGGTTAGACGCTATAACAGGCTCGAAGAGGCGTTCACTGATTATTGTCTATTGTGAATTACAATTGATATTTAATTCTGTCATGTTCACCATTACAACGAATGAACGACTGTTGTGTTAGTAGCAAGTTATCAGCCGATTGGACCTAGTCAGCACGCACGAACATGCGCCCAGAGTAGCCGGTTTGTCCCCCCACGCGACATTGCCATATCCATTATTCCTTCTTATATCTAAGTGTTGTGTTGCACCAGTGCATTTAACTTAGCATCAGTTTGGGAAA
>NW_003212973.1:142585-183238 GCF_000006405.1 Perkinsus marinus ATCC 50983 | reverse complement strand
CTCTTCTTGTCAACACCAACAGACAGTGTTGTCTGCAATACCGACACCACTGAAGGAGCTTCCCGTGTGGACGAAGGTAGAGACATCACAGCAAGACGGTAAGGAAGGCCACCAGAGAGCAACGGCTTGTCGGTACAAAAGACCGCGCGCCACGAAATTGTGTGGGTAGCGTGCTGGTCACAGGGGAGATAGTCCGGGGAGATGACCGCATGATGACCTCTGATAACTTGGCCTCCCTCGGTGGTGACCTCTACCATTCCTTCAACACTTCGGACCTTGCTGGGGGTGCATCTCAGCACGTAAAGACCGGACTCCACGGAGCAGCGACGGGCGAAGGCTTGGACGATGTCGCCTGTGCCGTAGGAGGGCAGCAGGAAGGCGCATCTAAAGGGAACAATTGTGCGCTCAATCATACCACTCCTTTCCCACATCGGCGAAGACAAGAGAAGCATGCCACTAAGAAGACCTTCAACTCACCCGTCGCTATCATAGACTTGCAAAGACTGGACAAACTGAGTCAATCGATTCTGCAACCGAACGCTCTTATTCGCCCTCCAGTTGTCCTCGTTTAAATCAAGGCAAACGGCGTATTTGAGACCATCCAACAGTCTGCTCGGTAACGCTGTCAAATCCAGCTCAGAAACTGGATCTTGCAAAATCTTGCAATCTTGCTTTTCCTCAACGCTATTGTATGTATCAGTCCCCACTGCCGCTGCACTTTGAAAGGCCAAATTCGGCGATAGGTTCGCCGAAGTGGTGATGAACTTCATCAACTGCCGTTTTTCAAGAAGCGACAATTTCTTATGTTTGAAGATCTGCTGGCGAGTAACCGGCACAGTGAGCGTATCAGTTACACGTAATGGCGATCTTGCAATCTTGCTCCCACTTGCATTTCCTCCACGCTCCTCTCCTGTCCAGATCATCAACGAATCTTTGAGTTTTTGAAACTCCAAGTACGCGGCACAACCGCTTTCCAATAGAAGGTCAACCATCTTGCTCTTACAGTACCTGTAACGTATATTGAACCTCCCTATGTAAATCTCGCTCGCCCGTAGGATACCACATATATTGTTCAGTGAAACTTGAGCAGAGACGGTATATGCATGTCACCGAGTTCAGACGAGTTGCCTAATGTAACCTATTTTGTATCTTGCAAGGTGCAACCTTAGATACTCCTCATTTCACAATTGATGATGCGAATTCTAGTGGGCAAGCTACTGATGTTCCCGCTAAGCCTATTTTCCCGTTTCCGCGCGGAAATTCGAGCACTTTCTGGGGGAGAGGAAGAGCGGAGAATACAAGGGTTTCGCGATTCCAATTTTGACTAGCAAGCTACTACAAAGGAGGAGAAAGATTCGCTCGACGCGAAAATGACGACAAGAAAGGATTCTGTCACGCGCCACGAAATTAAGGCCCTACAGAATCCGCGGGTTGAGGTCGATAGCAAATCGACTTGAGCATTTTCGTAGTTCTTCTTTCACTATTTCATCATCGATCATCTCGAAACACCTGTCTACCATGTACCACTGTTGGCTGCGGTTTAGGTCGGCATCTGATGACCAACGGTAAATCAAAGCATCCCATTAATGAAGGCCTCACAGTCAGCGTCACGCGCCACGAAATTATCCACCTTGCTGGTCGGTTCCTCAGCAGCCCAACTCTGCAAGTCCCGAAGTGACAACGACGCCGAAGATCCGCCATAGTAGCTATTAGAATCCAGCTGGAGCACCTGATGGTATTTTTTCGCGCGCCACGAAATTGAGCGAGAAAGTTGACCTTCTTCCCCTTAGCCGAGAGTGCCGCTCCCAACATGCACTCGGTGAGTCCAGTACCGACTATCACCACATCTACTTTCCGACTTTGCTCGTCGAGAATCGGCTCAACGATCGACATTCCGGAAATCAAACGCTGCGAATGAAAAACCGTCTTTGGCAAAACTCTGCAAAAATGTCAAATTGAGAAACTAAGAATGGCCGTTGGTGGGAGTCTGCATGTGCTGTCTCATGGCATCGGTGACGAGAACATCTGAGAGGAATCTTAGGTTGCCGCTACGAAGATACAGAATAGGTCCTACTAGATATGTTTTCACTCTTAGTCGGGCCACTCTGCGAGGGACCGGGCGGGAGTGGAAAACTCAAACCTGATGAAAACTCAATGACACACGAAAGAGCGTCCATATTCGGGCCTATTCCGTATCTTTACCGTGGGTCTTGGAAAATATCTTCAATTTTCTCTAAGATGTACCACCAAACACAGCATTCCTTCAAAGTAGCCTTGAAGATCACGAATCGATAGAATCTCGAGCGGAGCGACGCATTTTTCCCATATATTACCCGGTTGTTGACCCAACACTTTCTCACTGAGAGTTACCGAGTGCCCTTGAGTTGACGTTGGGTTGGTAGGAGGGGCCCAAAGGGGCTGCTCCCCGTATCGAGGCTTTTTGGACGGCCGTCCTTGAACACTGTCAGGGAACTCAGAAGCGCCAACTGAAGGCAGATTGTCTCCGTTAGAAATACTTGAGTTGGTATCCGCGGTTGGTGAATATTATTTCCAGAATTACTAAAACGAGTCGGTGAAAAAAGAGCAATTTTGAAGTGAAAAAATTATCAAAAATTCGAAAAAAAACTTCTTGAAAATGCTGTATATGATACGCGATCGTCTCCGTGGTCTCCCGTTATGAAAATGCCCTCCATTGAAGACAACTACAGTGACACTCAAGCCTCCTACCCTACCATGTGTGTACAGTGCGAGCAACAAAATACTCACAGTGCGAAGACTTCCGAGATGTTCTCATGTTGTTTACTTCCCATTTATTCGACAAAGGCCTTCCAAGGAAAGTCATTCCTCCTACTATTACATACGGTGAGTGAGGAATATGTGAAGACTCTAATAAAAGCTAGTACGACGAGGTAGCCTAACGCAGATGAACATCTTCCGGTCACCCCATGCTGATTCCACGAAATTTAATACCAAATTTCTCTCAACTCACCTAAGAATGCAATATTACCTTCAGTGGACACTCCCCTGTCCTCCTTCGCAGTGGACGTTTCCTCAACTATAACTTCAATTTTGATGAGGATCGGCCTCTGGGCATCTCCCCCATCGTTTTCCTCCCCGTTTATCCGACTCGCGAGAATAACAGCATCTTGCCACGTTCCCTCCAAAAGCACACACGCGTCACCCTCGTCGTCCTTATACAGGAATCGGAGCTCTTTCCCTTTCAGAAAAGGCCAGCATATCTCCGTCATTGATCTCACCGTGCTCATCATAGCAACTCCTTGGGATCCGCAACCCTTTGCGAAGGACCGCCTAAACCGCACGCTTTCATTCCCGTGGGTGATTTTTAAAATGATGTGATTAAAGGGCATTGACAAAACAGAAGATACTTTTCTTGCCCCGACAGAATGAGGTTGGTTCCAGCGACTTCCTATGGCAACACAAAACCAAAGAGATGGGAGACGTCGGAAAGGTTGGCTAACCGGAGCTTGAGCAAGAGGTAGCAAACCCAGCTCGTATGCTCGACGGAATCAACTAACCGACCAATACCGACAGAATGGTGTAACAGTTACAGGGACATTTCGACATACCAAAGGTCGTGGGTTCGAAGCCCACAGTTTTCTTTATTCATGTAATGTTTAAATAAGCTAACAAAGTGACCAAACACTACCGATCGAACAATGGCAGAATTTCATAATCCATAGACTTCAGCTCAACGGTCTAAAGAGCCGACTACTGAGCGGCTTCATTTTGACGGGATACTTCCTGCCAGCCACTGCTCACACTCTCGTTATCATTCAAGGAACCTTCAGATTCCACAGAGGCTCCCATGGCGTGATCACCTAAATAACGAGAGATCGTATATTCAGAGGAACTTACTCAGTGTACAGAATTTAAGAGGAAAATTTTGGAAAATTCTTGTTGGTGATCATCACCGAGATTCTTCAAACGACGTATATATCTCCCCGATATCCATATTGTGCTTTAAGTATTCCCTCGAGAAAATATGCTGCCGAGATCATCCGAGTCGGAATGCCTTACAAGTCGTTGTCGTTTTCGTACAGTGATGAACTATAACGGAAAAAAAACTTCACTGTTGATTTCACGTTCAACTCGCTGTTGTCAATTTCGTAGCTCATCCAACTTCAGCAGCATTTCTCATACCACAAATATAATAACCCTACACTTCCACTCATGCCCTTACCTCCTTGGTCCGAACACATCCACCCATCACGAAAGGCATCTATCTTTAGCTCCTTCAACAGCGACAACGGCACCAGTAAGCACGGCACTGCTGCCTGTTGAGGCTCAGAGGGCAACACCAGAGGGGCCTCGACTGCGGTCTGTAGTTCCACAGAGAACTTGAGCGTTGGAGTGCGATCGGTTCCTTCAACACGATGCTTAGCGATCTCCCATGCATCGAAGAAGGAGCCTTCAGTGAGATGGCATTTATCACCATCGTCATCTACGTAGTAAATGTTGACCACTTCCGCACGCAGCTGAGGCCACTTCTCATAGAGGCATCGCTTCACATCGGCCAAGGCTGGGACGTAGAATAGACGCCAACGAAAGACCTCCGAGCCGTACTTCAGCTTGATGAACACCGGCATTACTCAATAATGTGATGAGCTACTATACAGAGAGGACATCACTAGGCGTATTTTAGGTCGACAACAGGAAGATACGAATTAGGTCCGATTAATGCAAATGGCTTGTAGCGAGTTGGTGACAGTATCACCAACGATCACACAACCATTTCAGTGCATGATCGAGATGATGTCGTTGACAACGAAAGCGAAAATACTCATCGAATGAATATACTCTACACCACTGAGCCCTCAGGAAAGTACAACACATTTTAGAGAAGACATCCGCCGACTCCTTTTCCGCCCACAGAAACCGCCGAATTCAATTTGTGGACAATATCATTTTACTATGTGAAAACAGTCGAACAACAATACAGATGGTCACATCACTTATTGATGAAGATTTGCATCACACCAAACGCAAGTCGAAAAGTTGAAGGAGATGCTCACCTCGATGGACTGACTAATGTTGACCAGCAACACCACCAGCAGCAGCGGGGAAGCTATAGGTAAAAACGACAATAGTCGTTGGGTGTTTGAAATGGCAGGAGAGAACAGAAAAACAATCTGATAGAAAAATTGACTTATGCCTCAACTTCATCGGTAGTAGGCTTCTTTCCATCATCAATAGTAGAAGAGGATTCGTCCTTCTCGCTAGCCTCGGGCTTGTCCTTCTTGGCACAGCAACGTTCGTGTGGATGTCTAATGGTCCTATGCATCATGCAAGGATGTGATGATACCTTATGGTGGTGGTACTCCATTGGAGGATAGCAACAACAACAACAACAACAAGCCATGTAAGGGCACTTGTTCATCATCATAGCCGGGCAGCACTCCTTAGCAGCCATGTAAGGCACTTGTTCATCATCTCTGGACAGCACTCCTTAGCAGCCATGTAAGGGCACTTGTTCATCATCTCTGGACAGCACTCCTTAGCAGCCATGTAAGGGCACTTGTTCATCATCATCTTGGGACAGCACTCCTTAGCAGCCATGTAAGGGCACTTGTTCATCATCATCTCCTTAGCAGCCATGTAAGGGCACTTGTTCATCATCATCTCCGGACAGCACTCCTTAGCAGCCATGTAAGGGCACTTGTTCATCATCATCTCCGGACAGCACTCCTTAGCAGCCATGTAAGGGCACTTGTTCATCATCGTAGCCGGGCAGCACTCCTTAGCAGCCATGTAAGGGCACTTGTTCATCATCTCTGGACAGCACTCCTTAGCAGCCATGTAAGGGCACTTGTTCATCATCTTGGGACAGCACTCCTTAGCAGCCATGTAAGGGCACTTGTTCATCATCTCCGGACAGCACTCCTTAGCAGCCATGTAAGGGCACTTGTTCATCATCATCTCCGGACAGCACTCCTTAGCAGCCATGTAAGGGCACTTGTTCATCATCTTGGGACAGCACTCCTTAGCAGCCATGTAAGGGCACTTGTTCATCATCGTAGCCGGGCAGCACTCCTTAGCAGCCATGTAAGGGCACTTGTTCATCATCTCTGGACAGCACTCCTTAGCAGCCATGTAAGGGCACTTGTTCATCATCTTGGGACAGCACTCCTTAGCAGCCATGTAAGGGCACTTGTTCATCATCTCCGGACAGCACTCCTTAGCAGCCATGTAAGGGCACTTGTTCATCATCTTGGGACAGCACTCCTTAGCAGCCATGTAAGGGCACTTGTTCATCATCTCTGGACAGCACTCCTTAGCAGCCATGTAAGGGCACTTGTTCATCATCTTGGGACAGCACTCCTTAGCAGCCATGTAAGGGCACTTGTTCATCATCTTGGGACAGCACTCCTTAGCAGCCATGTAAGGGCACTCGTTCATCATCTCTGGACAGCACTCCTTAGCAGCCATGTAAGGGCACTTATGAGTCTCGTCATCCTTGTCCTCCTCTCCAGCATCATCCTCCTTCTCCTCAGCATCCCTTTCCTCCACAAAGATGCCAATATTCTTCGAGACACCATCACCGACAGAGGCCTCCGTCAACAGCTCATCAAGCTTGTCCTCATTGAGGATGTCCTTAGACCCGAGACCATCACCAACGACGATGTCGAAGTCCTTCCCTCGCAACTCCGGCCAGGCGTCAGCAATGTACTCTCTCACCTTGGCAATCGAATCAACGTCAGTCGTGCTTGCACGAACACGAACGATGTCCGAATTGAAGTGAAACTTCAAAACGATTTCTTTATCTACCATTATGAAATAAAAGTCTTTATCAACAACTACTACAACAATACTGGGAAATAAAGCTGAAGAATTAAGACGAAAGGGACACTGTGACGACACAAGCTGATGCTCCGTGTCGTCACCAACACAAAGGGTACATGTGATTTTTATACACTGTCGAGTGCTACTATGAAAATGCTTGTTTGAATAGGAACGGAGAAAATTGATTTCGTTAAAACAACGAAATTGGAGTTCCTATGGCGTTATGGTGAAATTGAAGTTTTTATCATCATGCTTTGTCGAAAAAGTATCTTAGATTTGCTATTTCGCCAGCCCGTCACAATAGAAGTTACTAGTGTTCAGAAAGGCGCTAAGTGGCGATCGAAAATGAGGGCTATGAGAGTAAGGGTATGCATTGAATTGAAGAGCCTCTGGGTTATAATAGGATGGTAAGAGGTGACTGTAGATGGGTTCACTCGACGACAGGGTTGGTGTTCCAAGCAGAAACTGGGATAATTCGAGACTCATTCAAGAGTAGTAATCGATCGAGATTGGAAACGCATAAAAGAAGCCGATATGTTTCCATGACTTTTCCAAGGGCGACGTAGTGAGAATGAAAAGGCAATTCTATAAGGATCTTCGAACGACAAGTCATCCTGCAGAAACCTAATCGCCCGGCCGTTGAAGACGAAGAATATATCTACAAGTCATGTCGTGGGGGGGGTTTCTCGCTGGACGTATTAGAGGCCAATAATGTACAAGCTATCGCAGGCCATGTATATATAGCGTGGAGGATTGAGTAAATGTAAGAAAAGCTAAGAGTTCAAGATTGTAGAAGGCAGGCAGTCTAGAGATAAGTCTTCTCAACGGAGCTCTCAAGACGTCACAACCTAACGTGGCTTCCTTGTTACTATGCTCAGTCGTAAGGCTCCCCTGAGGTAGGCTATCTTCGACTCGTCTCGAGCCTCTCTGGACCAACGCTGAATAGTCAATAACCTATTTACTATTTCGACCTCACAAGGCTTCGGCGGGAGAGACTACTTCCCACAGTATCAGCGTTCCTCTCCATAGGCTCATAGTGGGAGTACGAAGATCTTCCCAGCCGCCACCGGATCGATGAATGCACAGGAACGTGGATTGCAGCGTTATCGTGTTCCACTAAGGCGTCAATCACGCTCTGGCTTTACACAACGAGGCAAAACGCTTGTTCATAATATTATCCGCTGCTGCATGTTGTCGATAAGTCACCCTATGTAGCACAGTTGTTACCTCTCCTCAAGCATGACTCGCCGGCTCTCACCTTCGGCATTACTCAGAGCCTTTCTACTCATGACCTTGCTTACTACAGTATTAACTCGACACTGGGATACTCGGCGAACTAAGTGCTCTCGAACGCCTGCTTGCCGAGAGCTGCGACGACGAGACCTCGTCGAGGCTTGCATTGACGAGTGAGGCTCTGTTTAGTCGTTTACACCCGGAGAAAAATAAATTATGAAATCCCATCCCATGATTCATAGTTTCCTTAAGGTGTATATCGCCGGCGTGCTACGAACAAGTGTATGGCAACTCACCTTTGGAGCCGGGAGAAATCGACAATGAGAGGAAACTGGCTTATATCAAATGTGATCATCATAACACACATCACGATACATGATAACTATTCTAAAGGGTACAACTTGAGTTTACAGTGAACTCAACAACCCGGCGTCAAATTCGACCGCCTCTGAAAAAAAGGATTGGAATATCTCATATGGTGCTGGACTGAAGTCCTGGTCACAAGACTGCAATACTGCTCGACCGCCACTGCCGCGCGAGCCTCTCAGAGATGTCACAAGCGAGACCGTGTAACTTATCCCCGTTCCATTCATAGTCGTAGCGATCTGCGAGGACACCTTTGCCACTCGGCCCCCACATGCGCCAGAGATCGTCAACTGCGAGTCTACGTTCTTGCTGTCTGGTAGAAGGCCTCCGTCCCGAAGCAGATTGGACACCAGAGAGCACTAATAGACAGACAAACGGCTTGCCGAAGCGTTTACCACAATTCTCCAGCGTTCTTTGGCATTGCCGTAGCCGCAACTCGAGCATTGCGATATCTTCCTTCTGAGAGGAGTCGTATCGGGGTAGAAAGTGGGAAGGAGGCTGAGCGACTCACCAAAGTATTCCACTCTGAACGATTAGAACTATCTTCTCCAATGAGGCATTTCCAACACTTCATGCAAGGGTTAGAAGCAGTAGCGACCTTGCTTGGGCTGGGAGGAGGATCCAGGGAGAGAAGGAATATGAATGCAGTGTTGAGGACAGCGGTCATGGAGGTAAGCCGAGGGATGGATGAAGAGTACTTATAGGATACCTGACAAACAGAGACGTAAGCTGAACTAAGATCCATCGTAGATCATCTCGACAACAATTTCGCATTGCAGAATGAAAGCGTTGGTGCGAATGACTAACTCGGATATCATCACATCTTTACAAAGAGTACTTCAAGGAGCCCTACAAGATACATATGTAGCTAACGGTTAACATAAGAATCCCGAGCGAGTTTACGAGTCGTGCAAGGCTGTTGCCTCTGAAGAGTCACCACCCCTGAGCGCAATTCCAAAATCGTTAGTGAGCTAACTAACTAGACACCGGAGAATTAGAGTTGATCTCGAACGATGATAGGAGCTGTTGATCGGGCATGACTTACATTGTCGAATGAGACGCGGGTGACGATGGCGCTGAGCAGAGTTCGTTGCCTCGACACCGAGCCGGAGACGGACGCACAGATCGGGGTAGACTCATTCGAGGCAGCATCACGCATCTCGGGAGACTGGGATTGACTGAGGGAACCTGTTTGGGATCTCCCCACGGAAGTCAAATGAGGTATGGATGGAGCCTCAATTTGACAGTAGCATCTGAGATAGAAAAATATCTTGGATGCCCATGAAACGGTAAGATACACTGAGCGCACAGCCAAGATTTTCGCCAAGGAATGCTACTGAAATTAACCTCATACGTTCCATCTCAGTGATCCAGAATCGACCTCGAGATAACCTCAGTTACATTCAAGGTCTGCAAGCCGTCCATAGTCCAACACCCACATACTTATTGCCGCTCTCTCTCCGTTGGCCCGAGCGACGGGTTGAGCGCCTCAGATTCAGGCTGCTATTCGACGTTAAACTCATGCTCGATCGACTCGTGTTGTAAACAGAATTTTCTCCTCCGACCACTGAGTTACTCCGTCGGCAAATCGCGAAGCGGGCCGATTGGCTTTCGCACACCATCTTGACGAACTGGGTGTAGACGGTGGGTCGCCCGATCACGACAAATGAGTGTCGATATGATATCGGGGGAAGATCCTCCGGGACCTACTTTGCATCTAACCATTTGGACATGATCCGTATCTTTACCATCGTCAGTTGGTTGTTGCCCCGCGTGACAGAACTCGTCGAACGAAGAAATGCTAACATACCATAGACAATCTGATATGAAGTACGAGCGTACTTCTGGGCGAGCGCGATCATCTATTCATTGAGGAGATGCAAGATTGCAAGATTCAGTCTCGCCAAAGACCGTCGGATGAATGAAGTTGAAATGATCCGTCTAATCCTCACGGTTGGGAGTACGAGTAGCAACTCAGCTGTAGTGGAACTGGTAGGCTCTACTTGGGAATCTCATGGTGAATTTTAATGGCGAAAAAATCGGCCGTGTGTTTCAAGATTTTTGTTCCCTATTATGACGTTTGGTAATCATCATTCCCGCGAGACCCACAGCGAGTATAACTTGCAAATTAGCCCAGGATGTGGACCCTGTTGTCTCCGACCCGCGGCCCTAAGCTCGCTACTAGCAGTTGGCACGCCGGCCAAGGCTTCCTATACGAAGAAAGCGCAGGTTGGGGGAGGAGTTGTGAATACCTGAAGTAACTCCATGTTAGTGTCAGTCGACTGGCGTGAAAAAGTCCAGAGATGAGGACAGCAGCAGCGTGGTACCATCCACGAGTACATTAACTGGAGGTTCCGATAGAGGTGATCGTACTATTCATCGTCGGCGATGTATTATGTTTTCACTACTCAGGGCCATGCGTAACTCCTGCGTATCTACGTGCTGGTCGAGTTGAGAGGCATTCGAGTATGCCCGAGGTCAACAGCACTCCTTGTGGGACCTTGGTCCTGAGTAAACTTGAATTGGAAGGCTCTGGTATAGGAGGACGATCTCGTTTAGAACACAACGTGAGAGGCATCTCGGCTGAGTTGTTCGAGTCGAGCGCCGTCACGCCGAAGACAGCGGAGTCGGGCCTGCGGACTTTCCCTGCTATAAAGACGTCCTCACCGTCGGAGGGTGTCCTCAAAGAGCTCGAATTGGAGATGCTTAGAGCGGTCAGGGCTGATGACGCTCTACGTGTTAGGAAAATACTGGTAGGATTTGGGGGTTTTAGTGATGTAGTAGTGTGATAATAGTGACGATTCTGTAAGGCTGGTAGAGCGTGACTCAGCAACAGTGGTTTTGCTTGACACGTTGTAGGCTTGGACAAAAAATGGGGAAAAACGTCACAGTTTCTGGCTAAAACGTTAATAACAGGTCACTTCGTTTTGGTGATCAGGCTTCGGGCTGTAGAGCGAACCCACAGACCTGTCCAAGCGATAGTTTCCTGTTGGAGTCAACTAGTCTCGAGGTCTCCCTCCTTCTCTTGGATGCTGGAGCTGATGTAATTCATCACCAGGAGACGAGGAGCTTGACAAGGGTTGTAGGTGAACGTGAGCCGATCGAGCGATGGTAACAGTCCGCTCATGCTGGCAATACGGAGTGGTGACACGCGGATGGTTCGGTTACTCTTACAAGTAAGTTGGTTACATCGAAGTACCCAGAATGCCTTACAGTATGGTGCTAACCCTTCTGTTCGTAATCGACGAAATGAATCTCCACTGATCCTGGCTGCTCAGCTCAACAAACATGAGATATATTCACTTCTCATGAGAAGGTAAAAGGTCTTAGATCTGCTACTAGGACGCCGCTCGTATGGGCTCAGGTTAACAGCATGCATGGATCGTCATAGGGAGTTATAGCTCATTTAGGGCGACTTTCCATCTAGTTCAATGCCTTGTATTTTGTATCCGTGTTGTAGCATGGTAAAATGGAGCTTATTTCACTGACGAATATGCAATACTTGAGTTAATCCCAAGAGCCGGGCTGGGGAATTACTTCGACGGTAGTTGATTACTACTATCTACTTGAATGTCACGTCAGGAATGGTGGTGTTTGCTAGAAGGCCCGTCAATGGATGAACCAGTCTTCTGTTTCCCTATAGGCGACTACAGTGGCAACAACGATGAGTGTGAACTCCAAATATAACAAAGCATTTTTTCCCTGGAATGTTGATTAATGACGTCATCGATGCACATTATATCTCGAGAATAGTTCATAAGTTCGATATAATCCGACTACCATAATTCATAGTTAATAAGGTCATCCAAGCCTCACAGTTCGTCACGATAATGGTTCATCTCGGTTAATTTAGCCCAGACTCTGGGCCCAGAGCTGGTAAGTAGGGTAATACTCGTCTGTTTCTGGCTGCGTAGAGGGACAGTTTTCTGCAGTTTTCTTTGAAGTTTCCAAAATGCAAGATTTGATAAGAACGCAAGATTGTGTGGACATAGACTGACAGTGGTCCATAGTCTCAGGTGAGCTATTGTACGTGGTCTGCCTCACCGCGTCTACGACCCCCTTGCGGGGATGTTACCGGGGGGTGGTAAGCTACATGCTAATGCCCAGCAATAAAGTTTGAATTGAATTAATAACGAGTAATTTACAGTGTAAATTTTACACTAAATTTTCCAGTGGTCAATACAGTTGGAGTCTAAGGACCACATTGAGAGGCAAGGAGAAATTAAAGCCATGTATCGGAAACCAGATCATATCTGGCTGCAGAGTAGATGTGTTATCTCGCTCGCCTATTATTTATGAAACACATAGATATTCGAGCGAGCCATGTTACGACCGTTTCATGCCGAGCCTATCTCTGATGTTTGAGTTGAACGGCTCGATCGCTGGTATGGCTCGATTCAGTGCTCTGGAATTTGCTTTAATGAAATTGGTCCAGCGATGTAAGCTACATCATGTGGCTGCCCATGTCAAGGGATTTCGTTTGGTTCCATTAAGTGACATAACTTAGTAGCTCAACTCTAACATTAGAAATCGCCTCAACTTGAGCCGACTTTACTCGGAAGTTCAATAGTTCTCTGTCTCAGTTGATCATTGTATACGATAATGAACTCCTCTCTCTTGCTGGCACCCTTTCTCATGAGCGATGAGCCAATCGGTGGAGCTCCAATTACTCAACCTTTCGTCAGAGATGTACCGGTTTGTCCGTTGGTATTTCCAGAGACTGAAGTGCTTTGCAATCCTTGCTCGAGGGCTTTCCCGTGTGGTCTATCCATGCGGGGCTATCCATAATTCCTGATGGTAGTATTTTCATTTGGGAAGCTATGCTAATAATTGACGATATGAATGCAACGTTGTGAAGAGTGATTCTCGATGCGAGATTCTCTTGTTGTGCTGCGCGCGTCTGTACGGCGCGAGATATGATACTAAGGATCCTGCGATGCTGGTGATAGGTGAGCGGCTAACCTACATAGTAAAGAAACGATCTTGCACACATGCAGCTCGCTTTCACTGACTCATGAAAATAAAGTTTCAACTGTATTCCGACTTCCGCGACGTACGTTCCAAAAAGTATGGATGCACGGATACAACGGACGACTGTCTAATTCATATGGAATTTTTATCGAAATATCACGTGAGACGTACGTACTGTGGATATTATCCACTGACTAACGTTGAGGAAATCAGGACTTACCCATACGAATAAAACGTTAACCAAAAATTTCTGTGATTGTGCCCATTCTCCACTTTCAGGTTCTACCTCCCCTCCGGTACATTGGGCTGCCAGGCCAAGCCAAAATCATCGAACCAACAACGCAGCTGAAGCCCTCCATAGTTCCCTTGGCTCTCATTCCCCGTCACGCAATCACCCTGACATTAATACTTTTATTGAAAAGCTAGTGACGTTTCACGACAACCTTCTCGAGCAACCACTTGTGACTTCTGGTCAGCACCGTAGTCTGTCCAGTCATGACATCTCTCCATCTTCTCAAATCTTCTTCATCCAACTGAGGTTCCTAAGAGGCTTATGAGAGTGCCTTGAAGGAGCTACTTGATGCCAAGGTCGTCGATATCTGCCATCATGGCAGATATCGAATGATGACGAAGATCCTTCTACTTTCGCCGATTACTACATGTGTGTGGTGCCAGAAATCGTCAAGGCCGATTAACTACAAAGTGTAGGTTATGTCTGGATGCTCGGGGTCTCAACCCTTATATTTACAGCTTTCCACCTGGTGATAAGATTGGTGCTATGAATTTATGGAATCCGGAATATCATCACATCGTGCTTCGATAAAGGAGAGACAGAGATTGATGATATTGACACAACTGGAGCGTAACAAAATCAGTTTATTTCGGTATCCAGAAGATACAGGAAGAGTCAACAGTCTCCCCGCTAACTTTCTGTAGTAACTTTATGACTCCCGAACTTGTACTTCTAACTGTCTGATTTACAACAGGAGTTGAGTTAGTATAGCCGATGGGCCGTATGAAATCCACATTTTTTCGAGTGGAAACTAAATTGTACTCGTTAGATGCGGTAGATTATATGAGGCGCATATTATGAGCCATAGATGAACCGTTTATCGACTATAAGTTATAGTCGATAGAGTCTATAACGGTCTAGACTCTAGACTCTGGAGGTATAGTCTATAACCAGCCGAACAGAAAAAGGGAAGGAGAGCGACACTCTAAGGGTACTGCCGTAGATGTTGCCTCCTAACTCCACAGATCCGGGGGATGTCGTGGTGCGGGCTACTGCATCCCGTCACCATCAAACGCCAGTGACAAATTTTCTCATTCTCAGTCTGACCAAGTCGGGTACGACCCTCGCGAAGTTTTATGATCGCGCTTCAGTGGGCATCGCCAACCCCAAACTACAGGACATAGTCCTGAGGACATCGACAGCACAGCTCTGGTACCCTCATCCCCATCTTGAAATCCACGCTGATGGTCCGGAGCGTGCGTCAAGGCAAGCAAGAAAGTACCCGTTTTTAGTCAACTGTGTATTATCGACAACTTGTCGAATTTGAGGATACTTGTTATTTCGACACTTAGCGGTCGATATTAAGCTCGTTCATCGGCTTCGACAATAAATGTCGTAATTAAGTCGTCCATATTACACATAGCATGCTGTATCATACTTTCGCCAACGTTGTCGAAAAGACGAGTATATTCGACAACTTCTGACCGTTTAGATTCCGACAGTATTTGTCGAAAGTCGCATATGTCGCTGCAGAGGGGCAGTTTAGACAACTTGTCGTTTTCATTAGCTAAAGTTGTTTTCGACAGTTTGTCGTTATGTGAGGGTCGTGAATTCTTTCGACGAACTTTACATCGACTTGGAGGACGCTATCTCGCTCAGTGTTGGAATATATGTTCGCTTTCCTCAGCTGAGCTTAGGAGTTTCATCACTAAATATAGTAGTTTATATACGAATTAGGGTAGAAATATACAGAAACCAATAAGAATTTACTCAGAATTTTCATAATTGTCACTGACACATGTAGTTGACCATGAGCATATTTTCCCACACTGCTCTAGCTAGTTTATATACTAAATGAATTCTCGGGATATGAATAACGTCGTCACGTCATCGGGAGCCCCCTTGCCTGTTGGTGTACACTATCCAGAGGCTCCTCATCAGCAACAACAGCATGGTGGTCATCATGGTCATGGCGGCAGTAAACACACTACTGCATCGGGGAACACTACGTAGAAATCATTCATACTTCCTCTTGAAATTTGCCATTCGATTCAGGGCCCTCACACCGACCTCGTCAAACAACAGTCGTGGAGATATGTCTGGTAACAATGGGGAACCAATGATAGTGATGCTTTAATCTGCCTCGTAGTCGCTCCTGGAGTTCGAAAACAGTTTCTACGGACAAAACTGTGTAAACATTTCTTACGTGGTTGCTGTCTTTATGGGGATAAATGTAATAGTAATTTCATCAACGCTTACTCTGTCGAAGGAGATTTCCCACAGGCACATACGCCCACGACTATAGTCAAATCCAGGTCAGACCGGACCTGCGGAAAACCAGAATGTGCCAGGCCAATTTGGAGGGGAGATGTCCCTATAGAGCAGAGGACTGCCAATCAACTTTTGTCTCTCGGTTGGAACATCCTCAACGTGCCGCTCGTTCTTCTTGTCAGCAGCCTCACGGCGTTTTAAGACAAACACCACCCTGTCCTCGTGCGTCTTCGCTGAGCCTAACCCAGCCTAACCGATGAAGACGTAGGGTCTTTTTCAGAGCCGATGTCTCTACCGCCGCGCTTACTAGGGTCGCCATCTCGAGGTCAACGCCGGCCACTTCAGCTCCATAAAGGAGATACTTGAACACGCCCTGAGCGGTCATGCTCGGGTCTTCACCCACAGGCACAGATCCGGAGGAACTCTTCAGTCTATCATGGACAAGAGCACTCCATCTGGTTAGCCAAGAGCGAACGTTTGTGTTCGGGTCCTTCAGAGCTTCGAAACCGGTGGCAGTCTCATCAATGAAAGTATCATCATTCGGCTTGTCCAGGTTGTCCCAGTCGAGGGTAGCCAAGACATCACGATACGCGGGGGCCTCGGGGAAGTTGTCGGCCAGCTTTCTAATTTCTGTCATCCGCGACTCTGAACTCAAGTCTGAAGTTTCCAATGTAGATTGATGGGCTGTAAAGTAAGGTCCAATACCGCTCATTAGAAAGCGTGTGACAAGGACTACAACAGTCAATACGGCTTGATAGCTCTATCGAAGTATGGAGACCGGCGAATAGGAGTTCTCATCCTAAAGCCGTCTCGTCTCAAAGAAAATAATCGATGGCGTACGCGCGTTTTACGACGCCGACTCGCGTCCCACGCGTCACCTTCTATAGCGTTAACCCGCTATGGAAAAATGGGGTGGTGAGAAATGAGGAAAGTCATGCCTCAGGATGACAATATCCACTAGATGGATAACCAGATTGAGGCCGCGTAGTCCTCTGTCATAACCGCCGCATTTGGCGATGGCCCATAGCGGATATCGACGAGCCGTCTGCCTTATCCTGTGGCGGCAGTTGAATTGATTGTCATCAGTTTATGGTGACCAGAAGTTCGATAGACGGAGAGAACACCTTGAGAAGTATTTTAGTACTCTGAATGAGAAGCATGAGAAGGCAACTCGAGTGGGAAGGCGAATTATTATCCCGTTCACTATTCGGGAAGCTACTGCAGATGCTTAGGAAATTATGCGTGTGCCCTTTTAAAGAGGGCCTCTTTCAAGGTTCATGGATCTACGAATACTGCAGGAGTAATGGGAGTAATTCAGGGCAATATGACGTTGATTAAAGAAATCAACAATCTACGGAGAGAAGTGTCACTCTTGAAGGACGAGCGAGCTGCAGAGGAGCGACTGAGTTTGTCTGAAATCTCAGAGATGCCTGGATCGACAATTGAGCACAAATCTACTGAGAAGAGCCAGGAGGCTGACGTGGAGCGCAAGGCCCACAATATATTGTCTGATATCGAACCCTTTTATGGCATCATTACTGTAGCTTCACGTTTCGATGATGAGTCATAGATTTTTACTGACTGAGGTCGATGATTGCTTCGGCCCGAACGGGACGACTCTCGTATCAAACCCACCCACGAGGTCGTATGCTTTGTGAAATCAAGCGAACATCTTATCCCACTCCTCAACTCTACATTTGATTGCCTGGACGGGGAGACCGATGTTGCGAGGAGAAGAACACGATCGTAGAATAAAAGAATAGTCACTTGCCATTGGCGAAAAGAAGTCCGAGATAGTGTTACACGATGAAGGATAGCGTGCGAACAATTAACGTCAATCGGGCAAACAGAGCACGTTAATCGGTATGTTGCTCGCATATCCAATACCCGTTTCCTATCGAAAAAAATTCTCTCGAGTGCCTAACGCAAATCAAAGTATACTGTTGGTATTCTAATAAAATACCTGATAGAATAATTCTATCTTCTATCCGACCCAACTACACGTGAAGTAGAGAGGCACCAGTGAAGTGATGTGTGAAAAAACCACAAAGAGTAGTAGTCCCGTCCTTGGTCGGGTATATCTTCTAGATACACCTGCCAGGCGTGAGCTGCCTTTGGATTCCTCCAATAGACGTCTCGACAACTTCGAATCCTTTGAGCACTCTGTAGGTAATCTTTTTCATGTCTCCCTCTTGCATCTTGACAATATCATAACACCTTGGTTTACTTAGGTTGATGAATTCGTCATAATGCGCCTTGGTCTTAGCATCCGCGGTATCCACGGTAAAAACATTGTCTGGATTCTGGATAACCTTCAGCTGGAGCTCCATCACGTCTCCATCAGGGCACTCAGCGAAGAGACTCACTCTGACCTCGGGCAGATGGTATTCACTGAATGTCACTTGGAAACATGATATTGGCTTGGACCCGAAGATTGTACTGAAGTCAGTCTTGTTGGGGATAGCCGCGTCGACACATCCAAACATCACCACAACTAGCAACTTCATCGGGAAGGGTCGAATGTTCATGTGAGAGATTAACGAAGAGAGATACTCCTAGAGGGCGAGCCTAGTTCTCAGCGAAAGTAGCACGCTTGCCTTGCAAAGGTTTAGTTCTCCCACAAGCTCACAATTTCAGGCAGGAACCGGCAGTGGAGAACGGTCAGGAATCTCAGCCAAGGTACCTGCGTCTATAAAGCGCAAAGTCCACCCTCTCACGGAGGTTTGTATAAGAGCACTCTTCGACCTCGGCCTCACGGTCCTTGGCGCAAGGTCGCTTCGATTGTATCTCAAGAATTATTCTTGAGATACAATCTTGAGGGATCCATTATTGAGGATGTTCATCCTCACAACATAGCGCAAGCATAACTCTCAACTCGTTTCAGTACGTGTGAATCACGCGCGCTTTTGAGTGCGTGGCCACCGGTCCCAACGTGTGCACTCCCGCGTGAGGCACCTGCCAGAGCCTACACACGGGCCTTTGACCCGCTTTTCATCATCGTGTAAACCTTCTAGAAGGTTAGGCCGAGCCGTAAGACCTTTATTCAACGCATCAGATGCGTCGCATCTTCATATGTTCTACGTAGTACGTAGACGTATTACGTAAACTATGCAAGCACAACTTGTGCAGCACAAGTTGTGCTGCACGTTGTGCTGTGAGGAAAACATCAGGCAAAATCAAAACTCTTTACTCACCGAGTCGGCCCCCCTACCCCCCTTCCAATGTTGGATCAAAGCATTAAGTCTCGCAATATCCTAATGTCCGCCCAACATTGGGAAGGGGGGGAAGGGGGGCAGCTATCAACAGTAGTCCACCAGCTGAGTTCCCCAACCACACTACTTTTGCGTTTGACTGATGTCACTTAGTGACCGGGCCGGTCAGACCGGCACTGAGATTTTCTTAGGCAGTGAAAGCTTAGTTTCGAGTGGATTGTACGGAGAACTCAGCATAACTTATGCTAGCCCCAACTCGCAAAATTGAAGCTGCCTCTGCACAGACGATTCCTCTTTATAGATGTTTCGTAATATATTTCTGAGTCATATCACTCATCGCTCGCCATTCATCGTCGATGCACCGCACGAGGAATCAGTGATTTTCCGACAAAACCAGGCAACTACTTTACCAGAACTTCTGATGCAATATGCGTCTCGCTCTGATTCAGAGCCTCTGACAAGCTCGTCTGCAGCTCTGAATCTTGATGAGTAAAAACCATCGATACGGGAGTATGGGAAGAGGAAAAGCGCGCAACCCTTACGCTATTGGCTGCCAGTGATTGACAACTTGGGAGTTGGTGCTCTTCCATGTCTAACAATGGTTCAGATGATGTTGATCAGGTAAAGATGCTAACCATTGAGCCGATGGCGTCATCATCGTCAGACATTTCCCGACCTAGGGAAAGAAGAAAATTGCTTCATCGGCTTACATCGATTATCGATGCGCTTGTCTACGCGAGAAATTGCGATGAAATTCAGTTAATCATTAACTACAAGTGTAGGCTATGTCTGGATGCTCGGAGTCTTAACCCTTACATTTACAGCTCTCTATATCATCACATCGTGCTTCGATGAAGGAGAGGCAGAGATTGATAATATTGGCACAACTAGAGCGTAACGAAATCAGTTTATTTCGGTATCCGGAAGATATAGGAAGAGTCAACAGTCTCCCCGCTAACTTTCCGTAGTAACTTTATGACTCCCGAACTTGTACTTTTAACTGTCTGATTTACAACACGAGTTGAGTTAGTATAGCCGATGGGCCGTATGAAATCCACACTTTTTTCGAGTGGAAACTAAATTGTACACGTTAGACGCGGTAGGTTATATGAGGCTTATATTATGAGCCATAGGTGAGCCGTTTATCGACTATAAGTGATAGTCGATAAAGTCAATAACGGTCTAGACTCTAGAGGTATAGTCTATAACCTGCCGAACAGAGAAAGGGAAGGAGAGCGACACTCTGAGGGTACTGCCGTAGACTGTTGCCTCTTAACCCCACGGATCCGGGGGATGCCATGGGGCGGACTACTGCATCCTGTCACCATCAAACGCCAGTGACAAATTTGCTAATCCTCAGTCTACTCAAGTCGGGTACGCCCATTGGCAATGGTCCATTGCCAAGTTCTATAATCGCCCTTCAGTGGGCATCGCCAACCCCAAACTAGAGGACATCGACAGCACAGCTTCGGGGCCCTCATCCCAGCGGAGGAAAACCCGCACCGCAGTTTTTCCATACGTGAAACCTGGACGGAGAGTGCCTGCCCACTTCGGGATAGTGCGGACCTCCCAGCGCTGGGCGGTCGAGAACTTGCCCGTTTCATACGAACATGTCCAGAGTGTGCCAGCCTCTACTAAGAACACGAGCTATACTCGGCGATCCGCCGCAGTACTCTCCGCCGTTTGTCCTGACACTACCCTCGTTGAGACTTTGACCATTAGCCTGGTCGAGAACGGCATTGCAACACTCATGCTCCTTGAGAATGTCAAAACCTCGCCCGATCTCTGTCCAAGGATCCTGGCGCCCTTCTCTACCTCCCCCTTGCCGGAAGCTTTGGTGGATAAGACCCCCTTAGCAACTGCGACCCTAGACGCCGCTCGCCGCGAGTCTGGTGCTCAGTTGCAATACGCCGTCTCCGCGTCAGCATCTTATGCAAAAAGATTTACTCCGCCTCCGCGGACCTCTTACTCTGCTGCCTTAGCTCGAGTCAAGGACTCACTCGGTGGTATTCCGTTCATTCCCGGTCAACGCCTACTTGATGAGATTTGCCGTGGCGGCCTTGCCATCTACGTCGATTTTAACTCGACTCTGGTCTCGAACATGTCATCGGCGGCTGGCACGACCAACCGTGAACTTCACGAGTCGTGAAGCTGAATTAGCTCTCTCTCTATCCGGTGATCCAGCTCTGATCTAGGCCGGCTTGGGTCTCGGACTTTCGCCTTCGTCTAATGACGACAGAAGCAGATACTGGGCTGATCGCTTCGTTCGCGCCTACTTTCTTTGGTCGTACGCGGTCCTAACCGTCCAGGAGCATAAGATCATCGGTGGCGTCGACAGCGTCTCCATGTCTGATCAGTTGCTTGCCCCGCCAACTGCGGACATCGCGAGTTCCCCGACTCCAGCACGCCTCGGGCTGCGTCACTTCATGCACTGCTTTAGAACCTGACCGGTGTTTCAGGGTGAGATAAGATGGCCTCGTACGTAGTGGCCAACGGCTCTTCACCGATCTACTGATCGACCCCCTCCTCTACGGCCCCATTGTTATGGAGGCTGCCGCCGCTGTTAGATTAGAGTCGTTGAGGAGAACATCCAACCCTCAGAATATACGTGGTCGACGTCGTTAAGGACCAGATGTTGCCGATGGTTCTCCTCATTCGAGCAGCAGGCAGAAATTCTCGAGGGGTGGCTCTAACGGCCCACCTACTCGACCAACCGGTAAGGGCAAGGGTAACTCTAGTAACTCTAGTAGACCCCACAGTAACCCTAGAAAGCTGCCCGATTTGAAAGGAGGCAACAGCCTCACCAGTTAAGTGATGCCTCTTTCTCCAACGTACTTGCAGGCTACAGACGTAGCTTGGCTTTTACACCTTTTAGACTGGATACCCAGTCAATGTGATAAGTGGTCAGCGTTTTATGTTTTTGTCTCCAGCGACTTTGTGTGCCGCGTTCCTCTCCTCTCGCTCTAGGACTTGCAGGCCGCAGGTTGCGGCCACTGTGTGCCTGTCCTGTCTCGTTCAGAAATTCTGTTAGTTTCTTGTTCAAGTGATGCCCGGTAAGCGATCTGCCGAAGCACTCTCTGCTCGCCGTAAAGCAGGATCGTCCAAGAAACGTCGTCGCCTGCTTGTTGCCTTGGCCGCTGTTAACTCCGTTGCCCAAATCGCCGAGTCAGCGACGAGAACCGACCTGTCAGACGGCGACTCTCTCATCGAGCACCTACGAAGAGTCGGGGAAAGTGCTGTTGCGCTGGTTCGTCCTACCCACGAGATTTTTCAAGACGGTTCCGGTCTCAATGCCACTTTGCTCGATCTGGGAGTTGGCCGCGTGGACGTGGAGTGGTTCCACAAGTTGTGGTGGGTTGAACCCCTCTTGCCCCGTTCTGCGTATCTTCTCCCAGTGCATCGTAGCCTTCGACCTCCATGGCATGTTACGCGACGTGGTTGCCAATAACGGCACGCCCAGCGATCCCACAGCGTTGGGAGCAAGGTTTACCATCGCCAGTGACGTGCCGAGAAGCACTCTGCAAATATTTAAATGTGGATAACGACAAGGCCGAGTATGCCGACTACTACGCCAGCCTGTTCATCAAGCTTACCAATGATGAAGACAAGTCTTTACCACAATGCCTGGCTAACCCGAACGGTTTGCCGTGTGGTATAACAGGTTTGCCTTGCAGTTGCCGAAAGCAAAAAGTCATGGACCCAGTTTACGGGTTCCGCGTTGTGGTTTTCGACCACTCCCGAACTCGCAGATCAGGGGTTTCACATTTAGGAAATCCACACTGAGCGTCCGAAGCGTGCGTCAAGGCAAGCGAGAAAGTAACCGTTTTTAGTCAACTGCGGGCTTTTTAGGATTCACCAGAAACGAACGTGTTATCGACATCTTGTCGAATTTGAGATTACTTGTTATTTCGACACTTAGCTGTCGATATCAAGCTCGTTTATCGGCTTCGACAATGATTGTCGTAATTAAGTTGTCCATATTTACAGTGCAAATTTTACACATAGCAAGTTGTAGCATACTTTCGCCAACGTTGTCGAGAATATTCGACAACTTCTGACCGTTTAGATTTCGACAGTATTTGTCGAAAGTCGCATATTTCGCTGCAGAGCGGCAGTTCAGACAACTTGTCGTTCTTATTAGCTAAAGTTGTTTTCAACAGTTTGTCGAGGTTGTCGAAAACGGACGATGCTCCGCCTTATTTCCCTCGAAATACCTCTAGCTACTACTGCATAGTTTTTGTGGTTCGTGCGAGGGTCGTGAATTCTTTCGACGAACTTTACATCGACTTGGAGGACGCTAGCTCGCTCAGTGCTGGAATATGTGTTCACTTTCCTCAGCTGAGCTTAGGAGTTTCATCACTGAATATAGTAGTTCATATACGAATTGAGGTAGAAATATACAGAAATCAATAAGAATTTCTTGGAATTTCCTCAGAATTTTCATAATTGTTACTGACACATGTAGTTGACCATGAGCATATTTTCCCACACTGCTCTAGCTAGTTTATATACTAAATGAATTCTCGGGATATGAATAACGTCGTCACGTCATCGGGAGCCCCCTTGCCTGTTGGTGTACACTATCCAGAGGCTCCTCATCAACAACAACAGCATGGTGGTCATCATAGTCATGGCGGCAGTAAACACACTACTGCATCGGGGAACACTACGTAGAAATCATTCATACTTCCACTTGAAATTCGCCATTCAATTCAGGGCCCTCACACCGACCTCGTCAACCAACAGTCGTGGAGATATGTCTGGTAACAATGGGGAACCAATGATAGTGATGCCTTAATCTGCCTCGTAGTCGCTCCTGGAGTTCGAAAACAGTTTCTACGGACAAAACTGTGTAAACATTTCCTACGTGGTTGCTGTCTTTATGGGGATAAATGTAATAGTAATTCCATCAACGCTTACTCTGTCGAAGGGGATTTCCCACAGGCACATACGCCCACGACTATAGTCAGATCCAAGTCAGACCGGACCTGCGGAAAACCAGAATGTGCCAGGCCAATTTGGAGGGGAGATGTCCCTATAGAGCAGAGGACTGCCAATTCGCTCATTCCACAGAAGATCTCAAGGCTACGCCTGGTCTCTTTAAAACTGTACGCTCTCAATTACAGGGGACTTGACTTGAGTGTTCATGTACAGGTCTTGTGCAGTTGGTGGCAAAAAGGCAAATGCGATATGGGGGATAAGTGTCGCTTCGCTCACGGTGAGGAGGAGCTACAACGTCCGAGTAAGATAGCTGGAGGCGTGGGAAAATATGTACATGGTCAACTACGTGCGTATTAGACTTTCGCGGAAATTCTGAGGAAAATTGAGGGAATTATCGTTAGTTTCTCTACACTTCTACCCGAATTTGTATGTAAACTCCTATAGTTAGTGAAGAATCTCCTAGACTCGTCCGAGGAAACCGAACATATGTTCCAATACTTCCTACAGGAGGTCATTTCAGGTGCTCCCTCTGGTCCAGAAAATATCTCAATCACGCCTGGCAGTACGCCTTTGCAGAGTCCATCGTTGGTAGAGGTATTACTATTACCAATTTATTTTCCGAAGTTGAGAATATGACGTTCAGGAAAAAGAAGTGTCCTCCCGCTCGGCGACTCCTCCAGGGCTAGACAATGTAACCTCCGTATCTGTGATGCAGCGACCGCGTACTTCTGATACCAACAATCGATCTGTTCCTCAAGGGCTTCAGCGAAATGTGTACTGACATGAACTTAACTGTCTCGCGAAGGGAAGGATGCCTTCTCAGTTTCACGCCTCCTCCCGAAATCGCCATAAGCCCGGCTGAGGTCCTGAAGTACCAACAGAATCAATTCGCCTCGGTCCTCTCTGGTTCGTTGGCAGCAGCAGCTCAGGCAGCAGCGATGCAGCAGAGGCCGACACAGGATCCTACGGTAATACTAAGTCGGTGCTCTCTCAGGGACCCAGCTGGCTTTCCCCGTGGTTCGATAACAATGGGGAAAATGTCACTAGTGTGGGGGCATTTACATGAGAACTCATTGAAGAATGTTTTCCTAAACATGTGGAAAAATCGAAGTGAAGTCTCTCCGGAAAGGTTATAGGTTCCTGCATGCTTCCCTGTGCCCCCTCGTATGGTTATCTCCCTCAGGCATATGCTGCTCAACAGCAACAGCAATGGGCTATTGCAGCTGCAGCCGCTACTGCTGCTACTGCCGCTGTTGCGTCCATCGCGGGCGCTTTCGAACCTACGCCGGTGAGTAGTGGTGGAAGAGGTGACTGAGGAGTTCCTTTTGTGATAGGCTCAGCTGCAGAACCTGAGTTTGATAGCTGCAAGGTCGCTACATCAACAGGCTGCAATGCAGCAGATGTAGTATGGGCATGCGGGGGTCGAGGTTCCTCATTGTAGCAGTGGACAGGTACATTTCGTATTCAGCTCAGCAGCAGCAAGCTATGCTGGTACAGCAACAAGCGGCAGCGGCCTTAGCTGCACAGCAGTGGCAACGTCAACAGATGATGCCACAAATACAGCGACAACAGCAACAAGAGAATATATCCCCTGAGGTAGAAGTGGAGGGTGTGGGGATCGAACCTGCGTCAACTAAAGTATTCAGGATCAGCAATGCTATGACCAGCAGCAGCGAGGGGAGGGACTACAAGACCAACAGCATGCGTCGGCGAGTGCAGTTGACATACCCGGTTCGGAGGTAGGTTGAATATTAGTCCATCTCCGTCCATGTTGATCATCGCTTTGATATAGGCTCTGGAAAGCAGCAATGCATCGATGGTTCGGACAGGCTCTGATCGCCAAGTCAATTTGCATGCTCCGTAAGTGTATATACTGTCGCTGGGGAGATTTGAACCCGGGTTGCTTGTATGTTAACACGCCTGTTTATCCATTAGGGTGCAGACTCCTGAGGCGGACACATACTCAATAAAGGACTACCCATCGTCTAGCAGTCTCTCAGACATGGCCACGGGAACCACCACTACCGAGTCCAGGGACGTTGCTGCCCCTCTGCCTAACATTAAGTCCTCGGCGGCTATCCTCAGCGGCGCGGGTCTCAAGCATGTCTCCAGTATGAGCATACCAGAACACGCACACCTCAGCGACGATGATATAGCCAACACCAGCAGCCTTATGAAGGCGTTCGCCTCCAGTCCGGCCCTTTGCACTGTTGGATCCCTACTGGGTAGTAGCTTTTGTCGGGTCCACCAACGAGACAATAATCAGATCAATTGTTGATCAAGTTGATAACCCAATTATAAGATGCTCCTTAGGCTTATCGAATCAAGCGGAGCCACTAAGTGCTGAGGAAGAAGCGGAGTATGCAGAGTTTGGGGATCTAGCGGAGTTGTACAGTGAAGATCCCTCCGTCCAAGCGACCACAGCCTTCCCGAATTACGATACAGCATCATCGCATCACAGTATTGGAGGCCTGGCTCAAAGCGCCAGTTTCAAGTAGGGTTCTCAAGTCCCAACTTAGTCGATTTTTCTATTAGTTGCCTCCCAAGCCTGCTGGCGTCTGTGGGAGAATCCCCACGCCCGAGGGCTGGGTCGGATCCGGCGATGCATGGTAAGGTTGATATGCGTGAGGTTCATAATGGTGTTACTATCAGACCCCGAGATCTCTGATGCTCTTTTTGCTGAGCTACAAAATCTAGTTTCCAGTCAAGACCGCAGCGTCAATGATGATGTGCATTAGAACTGATGACGATGAACATTATAGGCGTTATTTCTAAATCATCACTATTTGTACACGCTCGTAGACTAGAGAGTTGCTGAGCTACCACTCTGTAAATTGATCGCGATGTTACTACCATCAAGACTGCAGTTTATACTCATACAAATTTCTGTACTTCTCATAACTGTTCTGAAGGCCTTCTTAGACTGTCATGATGGTAACCTTTTTCTGAGACGAGTTGTCTCGGTTTTCTATGCAATGTCCGCGTGGAGTATCGCGGATAGTATTAATACTGTTCGATGTACTTGGTGAGAATCGCCAACATTTCATCATCATTATCATCATCACTCAATGTTCCATAGTTCCTCGATCATAACAATCTTTCTATTCTCTCCTACTGCTATTGAGTTCTTCGTTAGTACTCTTATATGCGAAGATCTAGAGCGACACGATGATAATAAAAACTAGCAAGTTTTAATATGTTGAGTGGGACCAGAAATGCAGGTGTTTCAAGACATGGTTGGAATCGACTTGGACACCTGTCATTCCTAGTAGCACGCGCTCGTGAGGTTTGCAGCACCGTCGTTGTGTGAGATTCAGCAACAGCTCGAAAAAATCAGCTCCCGAGTATTGGTGCAGAGTTTTTACTCCTATCACGTAAGTAGATGACCAGTAGAGTTAGGTCTGGTAGACTGTTTTAAGAAGTGTAGGTGATAGCCGGCCCTCCGCTGTTTGGTATGCCAAGTCAACACTAACATGCAACGGAACCCATATAGGGAAAGGTCGGTGTTATCAACGATGTAACAGCAGCAGTAGTAGTAGTAGTTGAGTTCCCTGTTGTGCACTGGCCTGCCGCCGAAGATCAAGGCGGGATCCACTTGTAGTGTATCATCTACTCAGAACGAGGTCTCTACTGCACACGGCAGCTGAAAGCCATCGTCGGGTTGTTAATGTTGAAAGGATATCGAAAGGACCGTAATCTGCCTTGCATACCATTGACTAGATCATGGTCGTGAGTTATTAGTGGTATCGAACGGTTGATGATACTAGGCAATGTGAACACAACCAAACCGTAGTGGTGACACCATCCTCATGCGATAGCTACACTCTGATGCCACTAGTAACATCTTTACTGGTCAATGACGATGGATCATGAACGGCCTCGGAGACTGTCGTACCTTCGAAAAATGTGGCTTGAGATCAACGGCCAACAACTGTACTTTGGAGTTTATTGCGGTCCACTTTGAGGATCGATCGAGCAACGGCTGATAGATCGTTATGTGTACCAAACTTGTCTGCAACTGAAAAAGTGCACATGGCCGGAATCGAACCCGCGACCATGGGGTCTAGAACAACGATGCTAACTGATTACGCTTCTGATACAATGCCATCAATCTCCGTGCCTCAGTCTCCATACCCTTCGACTGTGTAATTCGGAACTCCAAATTCTGAGCCAACTGAGCAAACCCGTGACTGTATCCCAGCTAGATCGTCGTCTTCCCTACAGTGACTATCTGCGTCGTGTGGTAATTCACTTTGCTGGTCACATTGTATGCCCATTGATACATGCTCGATTCCGCTTGGCCCACTGAAACGATGATTCTCTCGAGCTCCGGTCAGCGAGCTCATACCCGAGGTGATAACTTGGCTGACATGGTCGTGTATTGCTTGCATCTTACTCAGCGCAGCACGAAGGATACTACTCATGCTCAGCAGTTTATCCGACTGCATTAGAGACTTCGTATCGAGATCACGATACCTGAAAGCGTTGATCTAAACTACCGCGCGCCACAAAATTATGTTACACTTTCGATAATTGGTCTCTCACAACTTTCTCATCCGCCATCCACTTGCCCAGCATCCCAGCTCTGAAAAAATCTTCTGCAGCACGCATGCGCACGTGTGATCACGAAAAACAGTATCAAAAGATTATCAGCGAACTTAGTGGACTTTCGCTACTGCTAGTGACCAGCATATGATATGTAACATGTCTCACCTGGTCTTCACCTCTTGCTCGAGAGAAAAGAGCTTAGTGAGCTCAGCGGCGTAGTTGGCTTCACGGGAGGAGTACTTCCCAGTTTTAGACTCAATTTTCTTCAGAGCTTCCTCCGACTAAAGGATGACTCTTGACCAACCAAAAGAGACGTGTGGAGTTCAATGGAAGAGGACGATTCTAATGCGGACCTTACCTGCAGCACCCGCGAATGCAGCCTGCCGACGCCCTCTTTGAACGAGTCAAACCTGAGATGATAGGAGCAAAAGGTATCTCCTGAGGATCTAACCCGGGATCTCACTCGCCAACGGTTCGCTCGACTTTACGAGCACACTGTTCCAAGGTCATGCCGTATTGACTTGCAGGAGCAGCTCCCAGTTGGGTAGCCATTATACGGCTTGAACTGTATGGAAGAGTAACGCCTGAGGTACGGTAGTAATGAGCCATTCAAGCCACACTTCATCGAGGCATCTCCCAAGGACGACACAGACGTAGTACTTACCAAGCATGTCACTGACAGTAAACTTAGGTGACTCTCCCTGATTCTTAAACGTCCCTTCTGGATATTCCCGAGCTAGGTTCGGCGCCATACCCACGGTTAGAGGTCCAAGACCATCGGATTCGACGGGACCTGACTTAGAGTATCACCTACAGCAATCCGCACTGACTCACTTGGGGCGACGGCGCTGTTCTGTGGGACGCTGACTTCGTGCTTCACGAACTTCGACAGCTGCCCGGGGTCATTCGAGCTTCTTACATCAACTTCGTTATAATACGCAGCCGCTGACGATACTGTAACGAGTAAAGTCAGGGGGCGAGACAATTGTGAAATAATCATAGTGGTTTGGAAGTAATGGCTATGAGAGATAACTCCGTATGGACTGCGGAGAACAACGCCAAAATCCCATTATGGCCCTGGAGTAGATTTTAGTGGTTTTAAGACTGGAGCTAATCCGAACCGGTTACAACGCCGTACAAGTCGTATTTATGATTAGACAGCAAGCACAGGAGCGAAGCATGTGGTCAGCGCGGCAAACGACCATTAAGATGAATAAAACACCCACCGTGGGGCTCGAACCCACGACCACAAGGTTAAGAGCCTTGCGCTCTACCGACTGAGCTAGACGGGCAAGTTGATCAAATATGCTTTCTAATGGTACTACAGTGCAACACCTTCCTCAATCACTACTAAGCGGCTTGATGAGATCTCGATCTCGGCGATAGTAAAGGCTCGAGATGTGTGCAACTTCCGATGGACGTGACCTGCGCACAAACAGTGTCCCCTTTCCATCTACTATTCATCCCAATTCTACGATATGAACCATACGATACCACAGCATCAGTACGAGGTCCCACTACTACCTGTGGCTTTCTTGGCTGTACCTTCCACCATGACCACCCGCAAAGAGGTCTACACAAGTCTTCGACGAAATCAAACCCGGAGCGCCGAGATCGTTGCCCTTATCATTGAAGGTGGTAACTTTGCTGTGGCTGAGTGTGTTATGAAAGGTTAGCCTTCCGTTGTCGACTTGTGGTCTAATAACGCCCCAGATGTAACCCATCCGGCTTCCCCCGACTACATTCGTTCCCCAACATGTTTCGAGCTGGCCGGTGCCCACACCAAAGCAGGCTTGTTGTGGCTTTGTACGAAGTCCTTCATATTGGTCTTGATACGGCTGTAGCCCTCGGAATCATCAGCTGCTCAAGAACGAATGCCTTACAGAGTTACAGCCATACTTCCTACTGCTCGAAGCGTCTCCACTCTGCGACTTATCCGATTTTCCACACCTAAACTGACACCTCCGATGACCACTGGCCACTCATCAATTACTCAGTCATAGAGGCGTCTCTGGTGCTACCCCGATAGTATACTCGACTCCAATACCCTGGCGCGTTCATCACGGCCTGCATGTTGGACGAATCGTTAGCGTATGGCTTACCATAGTAGACCTGAGTGACAATCACGTTACACCAGAAGTTTCTGCACTGCAAATTAGTTAACTCTAGCGGTTCCTTGCAGCCCGAGGGAGAAAGCAGCGCTCAAAAGAGACGAACTCACGAGCTTATGATTATCGAATTGGGTTCAAATGCGGTCTAAAGCATAGCGTTGAGATATCTCCCCAAAAAGAGGGCATCCACGGTAGAGTGCGCTGGCTACCGTGAGAAAGCCAGCGCACTCTACCTGCCGCTGGAGCTAGTGAATTATCGTTATAATAGGGTACCATGAAATCAGTGTATTGCCGGTTGTAAGGCTGTCACTACCTTCCCATTGACTCCTAGATACTGCAGATCATGCCCGAGGACGTACGACGAGAGGTCCAGTTCGAATCCATGCTCCTTATGAGCGGCCTCGATGGACCTCTCATGTCTGATACGCAGATCGTTGCCAGCACGGTCGAAATCCATGTTGTAGGAGGAGGAGGAGGAGAGGTGGGAGACGGTCAATAGGAGGCGAGCGAACGATCAGTCTTGCTCTCTTACACGATCATGGAATTCCTCAACGCTCTTTAAGTGTTTTAGAAACACTGTTTTTTTCTGAGTGAAGACTCTCTCTGTTGTTGGGGGAGGGCCCTAGTTGAGCCTTCTCGCCATCACAGGTGGAGGGCGATATGCTACCAGACTAGTTATGCCGGGAAACAGGTACCCACGCAGAAGCTCTCTATTGAGATGGCCACATTCAGGGGGTGTCTGTTGGTCTTGAACGATATCGAGTATGGGTCGCTCCGTTCTTGTAGGGGGTATCCATAGGTTCTACTATACTTGATTCAAATCATGTCCGGTTTTGGCCTACCTCCCAGGCTCCTATCTCGATGGTCGTAGATGAACTGACATCGTTAAACCCATCCACGTCAGTCGGCAGGATTCTCTCAGAGTAAACGTTTATAAACTTCCGGTTTCAGCGTATGAGTGTAGCAAGACCTCAGCAGACATGTGTTACCATACGATCCACCCGTGTTGGGTTACAGTACATCACCACGTAGGAGTTGCTATTAGATTTCTTCGTAATGGCTAGAGAAGAGGAGGACGATCGAAGCGAGTCGGGCAGTGACAGCGGAAGGTAGTAGTAATAGGGCACTGACTATGCTTCCAATGAGTGTGTTAGCGACTCCTTGGTGTCTAGCGGCTCTGATGCCTCCAGTGTGGACTCCTCTCCCACTGAGAGGCGCAGGAAGGCAGCGGCTGCTAAGGTAGTACTCGGGAGAGGCAGGGGTGTGTGCTCATGGGCTTGATGCAGTCAAGCGGAAGTTTGTATCTTTTATAAGCCGTTGGGGATGTCGGTGAGCACTATTAGCATAATCGTCATTTGAGCCGTCTACCATGATGAAGGTCGTGGGGTCGATTCCCATGACCGGCTTTATACCATGTGTGAATTTCCTCTGGTTCTCCATAGGCAGCTGAGCGGAAACGGAAAGAGGGCTCTGGTGACAACAACTCTCGGCCGAAGAAGAAACCAAAAGCGTATAAATTCCTCGACTTGGAGGCTGGGGAGGAGGACTCTGATGAGGAGGAATTCGAGGAGGAGTCAAGGCCGTCCAAAGGTGGAGGTATTCTGAGGTTGTTGATAGTATGATATGTGGTAGGTCGGGCAGCGGCTCATCAACAGGATGACTGGGCTAGTCGACCTAATCGGGGACAGAAGAGGTTTGGAGACCTTATTCAGAGGTGAGCATCCATACAGTGTCATACGTTATGCAAAGTAGTATCTTCGACGACGCCTTCAATTTTTGAAAGTTTGGAAGTCAACTTTGAGTACTATCAACATGATATCAATATGAACTGGTTTAGGAGTGTTCCGTATTGCGTACCGCCACTCTCCTCATGGTGCCCAGATGGTTGGTTGTCGTATTCTCGAAAATAGATATGCTTAACGGGTTGTGTTCGCATTATATGTACATGGTCAACTACATGACCATGAAGTGGCCATGTTCACCATGTGAAAATTGTGAGGGAATTTTTTTGGCAAAATCTTGTTGGTTTTTCCTTTGCGCTCTACCCGAATTCGTATGTTAGCTCCTGAGCTAAGCTGAGGAAAGCGAACATATATTTCTCAAACACTGGTGCATGTTGTGGCAGATGGGAGGAGCGTGCGAAGAATGAGGAGCAGCAAGCTGAGCATGCTGCTGCTGAACATGAACAGAGGCGGGAGGTCGGAGAGCAAAGACGAGAGATAGAGGCCAGGTGGGGTTGGAGACCAAGGCGGTATTAGGAAGTAGTGACTTGTATTAGGCGACAAGCAGCAGCTGCTGCAGCGGCTGCTAAGATGGTGCACCCTAGTAGACAGAGGAAGGAGGGGAGCGGGGGTAGGAAGCGACTTGAGGAGAGGAGGGCTGCTAAGAAGAGGGAACAGCAGGTAGATGTGGCGGAAATGTGGTATGAAATGTTTTGTCGCATTTGGGTAGAGGTTTTGTCGTGGGGGAAGCTTCTTTTTTCAGCGCTCGGGAGCGGCAGTGAGTTCACCGTCCCCATCTGATGGGGAGAAGAGGGAGCGTAAGAGAGCTGAGAGGCATAGAAGGGCTGAGGGGTAGGGGGGTAGTGCTGTTGAGATGTGAAGGAATTATGGTATCAGCGTAACATCATCGCCTTCGCCGCCCCCAGCGTCTGAGCCGATGTATTCATCAGCTGATGAAGGGGGATATGGTAGGATGAGGAGGAGGACGGATGTTGTTGAAGCGATGTTGCCTCTTGGTAGATTCGTTGGGCGAGCTACCTGAGGCGGGCCCTCTGCCGGAGCCATCGGATTCGAAGTTGTTCTTGGTATGATGGGAATGGCATCTATCAGGGATTATGATTAAATGGGAATATATATAATTTTGACCGGAAAGTTTTGAAAATTTCGAAAAGTTTATGTTTATTTGTGTTTTCAGGTAAAGTGCTTTGATATCGGCCACGAGAGGGAAATCATCACACGCCTTAGTACGAAGTATGAGCAGTTTCGAAAGAAGGGCGTCAAGACGGGTAGAAACGGGAGGGGGCAATGCGTTACCAAATCGATCACGTGATCGATTATGTTTTTTTCAGGTATACTATCAGCTTTTGCAAGTGATAGTTTGAAGGGCTATATCTACATAGAAGGCAAGAGTGTTAACCATATCAAGAGGTTCGTAACCGGCATACGGCAGATTAACACGTAGGTCAACGGCAACAGCTCTTACAGTGTCTGTCACTAGACTACATTGATAATTCTCTGTTAGTAACTCTGTGAAGGTGGTACCGGCCACAGAGATGCTTGGAGTCTTCCGCTCTGCACAGGAAGCAGCTAAAGGGCGCTTTGTGCCACTGAAGATGGGGGAGTGGGTCAGGATTAAAAGGCATCCTATTTATAGTGTAATAACCCTGCATGTCGATCGCGTGGTCGGCGGTACGGTTTTATTCACGCCCAACCGTATAAAGTTTGGGAGAAAAAATTGTGTCGGTTTTGGTAGTGGTGAACGAAATTGGAGAAATTCGTTTCTGTGTGGCGTTTTGTATTTATCCCTTTTTTCTATCAGAATGATCTCGCTCAAGTAGTTGAATGTTTCGACATGGACGTTGAGGTCAAGATTCGGCCTAGGATCAACTATGAAGAGGATCCGAGGTAGTAGCAGCAGCATAACTACTCGCAATTTTCATATCGTTGGCAGGGAGGCTCATTCGGCCTTATTCGGTCGGAGGACTACTAAGAAGCCCCGACCCCACGCGAGTTTCTTCGATCCGATCGAGGCTGAGAATAGGGGAGGTAGCTTGAGAGATAGGGAAAGATTCTCGGCGCACAGCGAAGATTTTGGGGTCAGGACAAGGCGCGGTAGAGCGAGTGAGATACCGCACGGCGACTAATCCTAATGAGGTATTTGATCAGTATAGGAACGAGAGATATAAGGTGGGTCGTTCATGTGAGAGTTGACGGAAGAGTGGTATGAATAATTCGGGCAGGACGGGTATCTCTATCGCCGATTTAAGCGCAACGCTCTTCTTACTGGTGATGATGTTCAACCGAGTATCACTGAAATATCCGAGTTCTTGGGAAGTGCAGCGGCAGGTAATTTCCCATACCAACTTTCCCGCAAATCATGTACTCCTTCTTCAGGCGGAGAAGGGCAAGCTTTATTAGCTGCTGCGGCTGCGTCCATGGTAGGAACGAACGTGGGCGAGTAACTCGCATCCCTAACTGTTCGAAGTGATCCTAGTATTACTAGGACATTGCTACAGTACATCCACTGAGATAGTAGTCGTGTACCTAGGAACTTTATGGAGTGATTCCCTTTCCCTAGCCCTTGTTGGTTTCAGTCGGAGGCATCGGGTAGTCGTGCAGCAGCTGCGTTGTCGGTTGGAGACTCGGTTGTGGTTAATGGTGGCGATATGAAGAATCTCCGAGGGAGAGTGGTAGGGAGGGGAATCCCCTCAGGGGATGGAGTCTTATGATGGAAAACATTTCGCTCCGCTGTTGTTCTCAGGTAACTATTGATACTGATCGAAGACGTGTGAATGTGGATCCAGGACATGGACGGGCTCAAGTGACCGTAGCTATCAAGGATCTTAGCAAACATTTTGACATGGGCGATCACGTCAAGATCCTTGATGGTAGGAGGAAGTGTCCGTATGTCATCTTGTTGTCCATAGTTTTGTCTCAGGAGCATCAGCTGGTGACACTGGTACTGTTATTAAGCTGGATGGCTCGGTGGCGACTATCCTCACTGATAACGAGCCTCGAGAAGTGAAGTGTCAGAGTTCTAACTTGAAGTTGACATCGGATGTCTCCAAGGGAATCGAGAAGTGAGTATCTCTTAGCTCATTGATAGCAGCTGATTAGTAGAAGTACATCGTTGTTGTCTCAGGATTGGCCAATACAAGGTTGGTGACTTAGTCACTCTCAATGTGAGCGGCTCCTCCGGAGTTGGGGTCATAGTCAGCATAGCAGCTAGTGGTAGGTCCTGAGGGTTTATGTTGTCGTCACGACTTGGAGATGTACTTACTGGATTACGCAGGTACGACGGCTAAGATCATTGGAAACGACAATAGACCTCGGAATGTTCCTGTGGGAAGCTTGGGCCGACATCGAGACTCCAACGTGGTGTTCCTAATGGATGTTAATAACAATCCGTTCAAGCCAGGGTAGGTTCCGAGTTGGGCGTGGGATCGATCCTCTGTGCGCGCATTTTTAAAGCGAGATTTTCTTGGTCTTCAGGGCTCTTTTGAAGATCCTTGCACCTCATCCATTAGCGGGCAAAGGGGCCCAGGTGAAGCACATTATGAACAATGTTGCATGGGTCAAGGTGAGGACTATCAAGTTGCGCGCGCCCGATTGATCGATTATAGTGTTTGTAGGTTAATGATCGTCTTGAGGACGGGGGTATAGTAGCTATCACAGGACACCAAGTGGAGCTCGTTGCCAACCGCGCCTTTACCGGTAAAGGGAAAGGAGGCAAAGGGAAGGGTAGAGTTGTTGACCTAGTGAGACGACGCCGCTAGTATCATTTCAGGACGGGGCGGTGTCAGGCCGGATGATTTGGCGCCACAAGTGGGATCCGGTCATGATCAGCATCATCATCAGTCATCTGGAGGCGGCAGTTGGGGTTCGCAGTGGGGTGGTGGCAACAACAAAAGTTGGGGGTGGAATTCTGGAGGGTCTTCGTCATCTTGGGGTCACCATGAGAAGGGCAGTGGGGGTAAAGGAGGTCACCATGGTGGTGGGAAGGGAGGAAAAGGAGATTCGAGACTTGTCGGGAAGAGGATACTCATTATCAAAGGTGACGTGCTCTTATCACAGGCTTGTCGCGGGGCGATAGGATGAGATCAGGTATTTACAAGAGCCAGCGTGCCAACGTCATTGATGTCACGGATACTAAGGTCTACGTTCAGCTAGAAGCGAAAGTCAATAAGGTAGCTTGTTTGAGAGGTCTCGAGTTCGATACCCAGAGCGGTACATTTCTTAGCGTTTATTCATCCCGAAGGACCAAGTGCGTGTCGAGTCTGAGATCGCTGCAGCGGAGAGTTCAGGGAGGTATGGAGGAGGAAAGGGAAGTCTCCATGCACCTCCACCTGGAATGATGGGGAATCTTCACGCGCCACCGCCTGGGATGGGATGAGGAGTCTCTTGTATATTTCTACTCGCGGCGACGAACGTTCAGTACCGAATTGAAGTGTTGCGTAGTCGTCGCGATAGGGAACAGTGTAGCAGTTCCTAAGCAGGGCGATGTTTCGCAGTGTCCATGTATTACTGTGCATGCCCTTGAAGACTCCTGCTGTGGGTTCGATCAAGAGGAAAGCTGGAGTACTTGCGGTAGGTGCTGCCAAGAGAGGACGGGGGACGCAACTAGATCGGAGTGAGTCATTCGCTGGGGTATTCTTGGTGCATCTTACTCCATAGATATCTCCTTCGTGCCGCCTAGTGGTACCCGAGACTTCTTCCCGGACGATATGCGCATTCGGGTGAGGTTCATTGGCGACTGAAGTCTCGTCTTTCGGTGCTTCGTTCGGTGATGCTGATGGGGAATAGCATGCTAAGAAAGGTTGGATCTCAACTCTAGCTTCTCTCCAACGTAGCCAACAAGTTACAGGTTGAGGACTGATCAACATGCTGGTTGATGTTCCCAATATTCTCTAGCATTGTTTTCGCTTGTCTCCTGTATTGCCCTACCTGGAGTAAGCACCTCTTCAGTGGGGTTTTGTCGACATGTCGATGATGAGGTTGGATGTGACCAATTCAAGAGCTATGCACAGTAGTCATGGTGTCTGATAGGGATCCCGGCCCACGATGATGTGTTATCATCGGCAGTGAATTTAATCTGTGGGCGTCGATCCTCCCCTGTTGCAATGGTGCTTGGCGTTGAAAAAGCATAACTTGGATGAGCCGGAGAAATCCGAATCGAACTACAATCGTCGAGCTGAAATCCAAGTCAGACTATGGATCGTCTTTCCAAGTATTTGGTCGCACCGTGCGACTCGCACGTGGCTCGATAGGTTATCGTGTTTCCATAGAACGAAGAGCAGCGGCGAGTTAGACCCTGCTCCGAGCTTGATAGAGGGATTGCCCTGCTCATTGAATCACTTGCACTTGTTGTAGGTGCTCATTCGCTTGTCAATATAAAATCCTGTCAATAACAGGGTTCAGAGGCTTCCCTCAACGAGGCAGCTCGGCCTGTTTCAGTGGAGCCTCCACTGTTGGGGGCGCTGGTATCGGTGTTGATGCCCCTGTTGGTCTCACTTTTACTGAAATACCCATTACGGGTTTAATGAATCTGGAGGGAGCGTTGGGATTGTCAAAAAAAGTGGACAGACTCGTGGCTCTTGTTGAGCCTCGTGAGCTTGACGATATCGACGATATCATATCGTCACCATCCCCGTGGAGTCCACGACTGACTTATCGGCACCACAGGGCCATGCTACTGCTGTACGATCCGGTGTGATCCTGTGATTATCGTCATAATATGACGATAGTGGAGTCGCTGATACTCATCCCGCAGTGAGATTCCCCGAGCCGTGGTGTCAGACTATTGCAGACTCTGCAATAGCAGAGAAATTGTGCACTCGAAATATGGGTCTCATATAACCTAGTTCTGCAGTGGCACTTTCATCCGTTCAGAACCGTGTGATGATCAACCTCTAAACTCTCGAAAGCATTGAATTTGAAACTCCATGAGAGCTATATAGTGGGAGGGCAGTGACTGTCTCTGGAATTTGACATACCATTGTCTTCAGGACTGGCTGTTCAGCCAGTGGCGTGCCGTATCTGCTCAACATGGATTTTCGGAGTACGATGCCCCCGTCTTGGAGAACGAGCATCTATATAAGAGAAAAGCTGGGGAGGAGATCGTCGAACAAATGTAATGCGGAACCGGGAGTTCTCTTCAGTTATCAGGAGGCTTGTCACGCTCGTTTCCAGAGAAGTCATCCCTCTTTTCGTAGGTACAACTTTGTCGACAAGGAGGATCATCACGTGACACTACGTCCCGAGATGACGCCGACTTTGGCGAGGATGGTCTTGTCAAGGGTCAGGATGAGCGCTGAGGGAAGCCATAATGCGGCGGCACAGATGGCTGAGGTAACGCGGGGCTTGATTCTAACTAAGTTGTGATTGAGCTCCTGCTGCTGCTCAGCGGTGAGCGAAGTTAGCTACTTCGGAATTCTGCTACGAGTCTCTTCTGTGTTCGTCAGGTCCTCCCTCTAAAGTGGTTCTCTATACCACAATGTTGGAGATTCGAGACAACTCAGCGTGGTCGGAAGCGTGAGCATTATCAGTGGAACTGCGATATCGTCGGTGAGGTTCCTTCCTATCCGAATCTTCGCCTGACTTCCTCCCTACTACAGGCATCTCTGATATTACTGCTGAGCTCGAGCTCCTGGCGACGATGGTTGGTTTTTTCAAAAGGGTTGGCCTCACCAGTGCAGATGTTGGTATCAAGTAAGAACTCTCCGAAGCCCTTGATCATCAAGGTAAGTAATACACGAGTTGTATCATGTCTCCTCAGGGTGAACTCTCGGGCTATTCTACAGTCTGTCTTGAAGGCCTCTGGTGTCGGTGCCGATGAATTCGCTAAGGTCTGCGTCGTCATCGACAAAATAGACAAAATTGGACGGGAGGAGGTGCGTTTGAAATTATGGTAAGTGTGTCTCTTTCTTGACGTACAGGTAGTGACGAAGCTGATTGGAGATATGAATCTTCAGATTTCCGTGGCAGGTGAGCTACTGGTACTCGACATCGGAGTTATACGCTCACTGTTATCAGAGCGTGTAGTGGGCGTTGTTTCTGCTGCTTCAATCGAGGAATTCAAGAAGCTTGCCGATGAAAACTGCACTCGAGGTGAGAGGTGAGTGGCATCGAGTTGTCTTCAATAGCGGCTCTTGCATTTGTCGATGAGCCGTTCTGAATGGCTCCAGATGAACGGCCCGCTCATGTGAGGAGCTCCGTTATATATAATCCGTTTCAATCTAGCTACCATCAGCTTGCCGCACCCTCCTTCTTGGAGTGAACGAAGTTCACTTGGTGTATATCCTCTTTCAGAAATGACCGATTTGGAGGGACTATTCGATCTCGCTCGGAACTACGGCATCGATGACTGGCTTGTTTTCGATGCATCAGTTGTCCGAGGCCTTGCATATTACACAGGTAACCGGAGCGTGGGGCTCTACGCTCGTCATTATAGCAGTGGACCTTATCCCATCATCAGTCTTCGTCATCAAAAACCTTTCTCATTGAAAAAATTTGTCGAATCTCATACTGGTAATGTTCTTAAAACAGCGTTCTAGCTTCGCAGGGATAACTCCATACCTGCTTGTGAGATTACAAGGATCGGGAGTGTACGATCCGATGCTAGGTATTGTTTGGGAGGCGTTCGATCGAAAGGGTGAACTTCGTGCTATCGCTGGGGGAGGACGTTACGATAGGTGAGGCTCATGCTCTCACTAGGCCTCATGTCCTTGGTGGCGGTCTCTGTATCGTTCTCTCAGGCTTTTATCGCTGTATGGAGCCCCATCGGAAATACCATGCGTTGGTTTTGGATTTGGGGATTGCGTAATCTATGAACTCCTTCGAGGTAGGTGTTTTCACTCCGTGGCGCTCGGTAATTACTAATGTCCCAGAGCGCGGCCTCCTTCCCGAGATTCCCCATCGGGTTGACTTTGTTGTAGCGGCTTACAAGGGGATGTACGGTCAGGCCTTGCAAGTGGCTGCCGGTCTCAGGTAACGAAGTGAGTTCATCTTGTCGATCCGGTACACTCGAAAACTATTTACTAATAAACTTTGTCCAGAGCAACTGAGGGCTTCTCCTGATGCACTTCATTCCAAACGGAACATCCAGTACAGCGTGAAATTCACGCCGCGAATTCTGGTTCTTGCGAGACCCGAGTTCATCATTTGCTCTATTGCCTGAGTCTCTTCGAATTCTCCATACCCAAATCCACATCAGCGATATCTCAAGACATGATAACATCGTATGAGTA
>NW_003212973.1:127215-142485 GCF_000006405.1 Perkinsus marinus ATCC 50983 | reverse complement strand
CTCGACGTATGCTACATGTCGTAGCATGTAGCTTACACTCAAGTCCGCGAGTGCGCAAGCAAGGTAGTAGTTGCTTTGCACGGATGGCTCTGATCCCGAAGACCAGTGTGCTGCCTGTAGCAGCTGAATTCTGTCTGATTGAAGACTACCGCAGAAACAGACTGAACCATAGCATGAGACTGACCGACACCAACGCGCTGCCCGGGTTCGAGGACTTCATGACATTTTTTATCTGTGGCAACTTGCCATTGGCAAGCTCCATTCAGTTGAGATTGCTTGCTGTTTTGTGAGTGCCGAGCTTTAGCCGTTTGCTCCTCGGTCCTTCGGTTGAGTGCCGCGAAGGGATGGTATTATGTGATAATCGCGGGGGTATCAAGTCTCGGGTCTTGGTCCTCGTTGCCCTGCTGTTAGCCCAGCAGAGACTCTACTGTTATTGTCGAGTCACATTCAATCGTAGGAATCGAGCGGTTGTATGAGCATGTTATTATACCTTCCAGTTCGCGAATACGATTTTTGTTCAATCGTGGACTACTGGTTCATCTCCAAAATTAGTCGCGTCTACCTGTGCTCTTATACTTCACTGTTATATGCAGTGGACGTTAAGAGCATCGTAGAGCATTCGACGCTTCCCATCAGTCAAGCTTGCTTCATCTCGGATGATTCATTCAAATTTTTTCTCTCTAGATACCCAGAGTGCGACACTCTGAGTGACACTCAGAGGTGACTCAGACACTCAGATCTACGCTTTTCCCTCTAGGTACTCAGTGAGTGTCTAGAGAGAAAAGCGTAGATCTCGTCGAAAGCTCGGCGGGTTTTTATTTCGAAAAACCCGGACAAACTGCGCCGAATCGGTCATTTTGTGCTGGTGATCCTTAGGTCGAGTGGAGCCACAGTCGACGTGATGCTTGAGGCAGGGAAGCGTGTGGACAAGCAGTTTAGGTAGGAAGAGGAGGAACGTCTGCTTCATAGACATAGACGGGCAGTCGTTTGTCCTTTCGTACTGGGAATATAGTATCGTATCCTCGAGGTACGCGGACCGTGTTGGTGCCGACAAGATAGCATTCGTAGCACCAAGCGAATGGGAGGCGGGTAAGGTCCGCATTAAGGATCTCCGCACAGGTGAGGAAGGACCGCTCTCTTCCCAGGGCTTCCACGACTCGGCGATTCAGGTGACTCGGAGGCACGTGTACAAATAGATATACCGGTATCTGATCTTGCCAACGCTAAGTCGTATTTCGAGAAGCAGGCCGAGTGAATGGGCAGAGCGGAGCGCTGCATCTCCCAAGTTGACACATGGTGGTCGTATGCGACTGTTTTCAACCGAGTTTCTGTCCGCTGAACTGCCGTGTTCTGGAGGGTACATCTCTTATTTGTATTTAGAGACTTACCTTCCTCGACGATTATGAATTCTACCGCTGCAATCAGAGGACCCCGACTCGAGGTCCTCGAATGGAACGTCGGATCATTCGTGTCAAGACTGCTACTGCTTGGCCCAAGCTGCTTGGGTCTGTGAGCCAGTGAGGTTGGTGTTTGCGGTCATGCGCTTCGCGTGATGCGGAGGAGTACTTTCGATGTCGTTTCAGTTTCCATGGGCACGGGTTGCGGAGTAGATTTGAGAATCCTACTTGAGGCATTTTGTCAAGGTTAGGAGTCTTGAATCGGATGCGCTATGGTTAACTAGGCACGATCCAGGTTCAATCCCTGGTAGACGCTTTTTTAGGAACCCGGCTAATTTTCGCTCCCTGCTGGATCTTGGGAGAGTATAGACGAGCAACAGTTACAATAGCACGCTATAGTTGTGTATTGTGTCCTTGATCGGAGGTACCCCCGAATTTACCCAACCCCGAATATATATAGCGTGCGCCCAGCTGATCGATTTTCATTTTAGTGTCCCCTCCTTTGTGTTAGGTTCTTGTTGTTGATGGCTGTACATGAAGAGGCTCTGGTTCGTGGTTAGCTCTGTTCTGGCTAGTAGGGACGAGAAGGGAATTCCTTCAGGGAGTTGGGGAGAGAAATTCCGATTCGCGTTATCAGTAGCTAGTCTCTTTTCAAGTAAAACTCGCTGAACTGATAGAGGCAGCCTCCGTACAGGAGGTCGGGCTATGCAGTCTCGACTGACGCGTTGAGGAATACCCTAGGCATCGTTACTTTACAAAATCTGCTGCTTCTCGAGTGAGAGGTTCCAGAGGGTTTCTATCAGAAATCCCCTCATCCATCTCGCTCGATACGCCTCGTGCAGTCTGGTTCCTTTGAGCATCGATATGTCATCAACTCCTGCCGCTCCTGAAGTGGCAGTTTCTGCTCCTAGTGCTGCTGACAAGCTCGTCGTGCCAGAGGGGATGTCCAAAAAGCAAGCTAAGAAGCTGGCGAAGAAAGCTGCTAAAAAGGGGGGCGCCAAGCAAGAGTTTGAGAACGGTAATTTTCATCGGGGTCATTGCTCGAAAGATTCTCTTTCATGCCTCAGTGATCTCCTTTGATCCACCCAGTGGAACTCGGGACTTTTTCCCGGAGGACATGCGCGTGCGGGTAAGTGGGAGAGAAATCGTTCGGGTAATGTTTAGTGATCTCATTGACTGTTTCTCAGAATTGGCTATTCAGCCAGTGGCGCGCCGTCTCTACCCAATATGGATTTTCGGAGTATGATGCTCCTGTATTGGAGAATGAGGATCTATACAAGAGGAAGGCTGGGGAGGAGATTGTCGAACAGATGTAATTGATGAAGACGGGGAGGTTGATGGTCTCGAAGCTGGTTTTTGTGGCGAGTCTATCTCTGTCTGTACGATTTCGGAAGGGGGCGTCGCGCGCCACGAAATACCTTACTGTTCGCTCTATTTGGGAGACCTCCCGTCGTAGGTACAACTTCATCGACAAGGAGGATCATCACGTGACACTACGTCCCGAGATGACGCCGACTTTGGCGAGGATGGTCTTGTCAAGGGTCAGGATGAGCGCTGAGGGAAGCCATAATGCGGCGGCACAGATGGCTGAGGTAGACCTTTCTTCAGTCGCTCGCTCACCGGTGTAAACAATCTTTATTATGTTGAGACAGAGACCCTGCTCGCAGCGGTTAGCGAAGTTAGGCTACTCCGGAGGCTGATCGATGGAGTGTCTCCTTTGTCTACGTCAGGTCCTCCCTTTGAAGTGGTTCTCTATACCACAATGTTGGAGATTCGAGACAACTCAGCGTGGTCGGAAGCGTGAGCATTATCAGTGGAACTGCGATATCGTCGGTGAGGTTCCTTCCTATCCGAATCTTCGCCTGACTTCCTCCCTACTACAGGCATCTCTGATATCACTGCTGAGCTCGAGCTCTTGGCGACGATGGTTGGGTTTTTCAAAAGGGTCGGCCTCACCAGTGCAGATGTTGGTATCAAGTAAGATCTCTCTGATACCCTTGATCATCAAGATAAGTAATACACGAGTTGTATCATGTCTCCTCAGGGTGAACTCTCGGGCTATTCTACAGTCTGTCTTGAAGGCCTCTGGTGTCGGTGCTGATGAGTTCGCTAAGGTCTGCGTTGTCGTCGATAAGATCGATAAGGTTGGACGGGAGGAGGTGAGAACTCCGATCAAGCAATGACCTGGTCCTCGTGAGTGGTAGTCTATTGTCAAATTGTTGTAGGTCGTTAGGCAAATGGTTGAGGACATTGGACTCGACACGGCCGTTGCTGGTAAGCAGCATATCTTGAGGCATACATGAGCGTCTCTATTAGAACGTGTTGTTGATGCTACTGCCGCTGGGTCTATCGAGGAGTTCAAGTCGATCGCTGGAGAGAGCTGCACTGAAGGTGAGGGCCTTTGAGTCGCATTACTGCTCGGATAGAAGATGCGCTATACTGTGGGTTGTTTGGAAATAGAACTGTGTATTGTTGATGAGGACAGCATGGCTCGTGTCTCAAAGGCTTGAATGATCTTTATTCACGGTGCTCCCGTATCACGTTATCGCGGAACTTGCTATCGCCCTCGCTGCTTTGACTGATCTGGAAAGAGACTGCTTGAGTAGTGTAGTCGATCTTCCTTTTCAGATGTAGCAGATGTCGAGAGGCTCTTCGAGTTCGCTAAGAACTACGGCATTGATGATTGGCTCGTCTTCGATGCATCAGTTGTCCGAGGCCTGGCATACTACACAGGTGAGCGGAGCATACCTTCACCGTGGCTTTTCAATTTCGGTATTGATGCATCCTTAGCTTGTTCATGTGCCGTAGGTATTGTCTGGGAGGCGTTCGATCGAAAGGGTGAACTTCGTGCTATCGCTGGGGGAGGACGTTACGATAGGTGAGGCTCATGCTCTCACTAGGCCTCACGTCCTTGGTGACGGGCTCTGTATCGTCTTCTCAGGCTTCTGTCGCTGTATGGAGCCCCATCGGAAATACCGTGCGTTGGTTTTGGATTTGGGGATTGCGTTATTTACGAACTCCTTCTAGGTAGGTGTTTTCACTTTGTGGCGCTCGGTAACTGTCAATGTTTCAGAACGTGGCCTCCTACCCGAGATTCCCCATCGGGTTGACTTTGTTGTAGCGGCTTATAAAGGGATGTACGGTCAGGCCTTGGAAGTGGCTGCCGGTCTCAGGTAACGGGACGAGCTTGTTTTATCAATCCAATGCACTTGAAAAAATTCACCAATAATCCTTATCGACTCCGGCAATTGTGAGCTGTTTTTGATGCATGTCATGTAAAATGAACCGGGATTCTCATATCACAAACTCTCAAAAAGACTGTGGTATGAGAAGCCCGCTGGTATGAGAAAAAGCGACTCTCCTTTTCTCGACGGACATATGCTACATGTCCTAGCATGTTGCTTACACTCAAGTCCGCGAGTGCGCAAGCAAGGTAGTTGCTCTGCACGGATGGCTCTGATCCCGAAGACCAGTGTGCTGCCTGAAGCAGCCCAATTCTGTCTGATTCAAGACGACCGCAGAAACTGGCTAAACCTTAGCATGAGACTGACCGACACATACACGATGCCCGAGTTTGAAGGCTTTCGAACCTTTTCTATCTATTACAGCCTCCATTCAGTAGAATGGTTACTGCTTACTGTATTCTGAGTATTGGACCGTAGCCGTTTTCTCTTCGATTCTTCGGTTGGGCATCGCAATGGTGTTATGCGATGCAACTAATAATCACTAGAGTGCCGAGTGTTCGCCGAGTCATCATACCATCAGGTCGCGAATACGACTTATGTTTGATCGCGACCCAGCCGCATCTATACATGCTGGTATACCTCACTTTTATACGCGTTGAGGTTGGGAAATGTCCTCATGGAGTTGAGGTCTCCCGTCAGTCGAAGGGTGTATTCAAATTTTCTTTTCTGTGGCGCCTAGAGTGTCTAGAGTGAAAAACGTGGATCTCGTCGAGGCTCTAGCGACCTTCTACTCTGGAATTTCCGTGTGGGGTAAACCGTACTGAATCGGTCATTTTGTGCTGGTGATCTTCAGGTCGAGTGGAGCCACAGTCGACGTGATGCTTGAGGCAGGGAAGCGTGTGGACAAGCAGTTTAGGTAGGAAGAAGAGGAACGTCTGCTTCATAGACATAGACGGGCACTCGTCTGCCCTTTCGTACTGAGAATATATTATCGCATCCTCCAGGTATGCGGATCGTGTTGGTGCCGACAAGATAGCATTCGTAGCACCAAGCGAATGGGAGGCGGGTAAGGTCCGCATTAAGGATCTCCGCACAGGTGAGGAACGGCCGCTCTCTCCCCGGGGCTTCCACGACTCGGTGATTCAGGTGATTCGGAGGCACGTGTACAAATAGATATACCAGTAGCTGATCTTGCCAACGCTAAGTCGTATTTCGAGAAGCAGGCTGAGTGAATAAGCAGAGCGAAGCGCTGCATGTTTCGTTTACCACTAGATACGATTTCTGGGCACGTCTTGTCTTTCGTCAGCATTCCTTTCTGTCGGGTTTCTGCTCATCCTCATAGCTGTGTTGTTCAATGGACTCCATAGTTACGAGTCTTCATGGATCGTGAAGCCTCATGATTCTGTTTGCCTCGTACTGTTCTGAGAGAAATTCTCTCGCTCTTATCACTATCATGCTGCAGTTGTGCCTTCGGCATGGCGAGCCTCTTCAACCTACGGGCATTAACGGGGCGGTTGAATAGCCCTCCTTATGCCTTGAATGCGCGTCGATACATTCCTACCACACCTGGACGAACATGCGGTTTCACGTGAGAATACTCGTGATGTCGCTATCATCTCCTGGTTCTGTCAGGCGTCCGACACGGCGGATCATGAAGTCGCCCGAGATACATCCCAACATCAAACCCAAGCTGAGTACGGGCTTTTTACTCGCCATGTCGTCGGAGCTCTCTTTCCCAGGACTCGAACTGTGTCATATTCGATCTTTGACTGATCTTTCCCCGACGTTTGTGGTACATACTTTGTAGTTGATGTCATTGAGAGAATGAGTAGTAGCTACCATTGGGATGCTGTCATCGTAACAATGTGCGTTGCAAAAAAACACTGAATATACACTTAGTCGGTCGTCTACTACGGCAGGTCGTAGTGATGTCGCTCGTTCGGGACGGCATTTCATTCCGTTTATTCAGGCCAATACCGGATGTCGGTGATGGCCAATGGACAAGTCACTCTGGTGAGCCCTTACCCTAAGAAGCTGAACAAGTCCCTGGTAGGCCTTCGCTCTTGTTTTCATTCTATAGCAAGTTGCGTCTTCTGAGAGCGTTGTCCGGTTTGAGAGTGTACACCACGCTTCGCATGAAAGCACACATGTATGGTCTCTGTGATCGGTTATTGGTTTAGCCCGAATCGAAGATGGACAAGCATTGTAAACGATTCGGCTATCGCGAAGAAGATGTTATGCGATGGAAGAATGTGGAATATAAATGGGTAATCAAAAGGTCTTGGGTTCTATACCGAGACTCTACATCCAACATTCCCTGGCCTCCGAAGAAGTGGATCTGCATACTTTGCGTTGGAAACTAGGTGGTTGATAATGGCATCGCCAGGATTCGAACCCGGGATCTCTCGCAGTCGGCCATCGCGTTTGTTTCTAGGAGTATAAATCAAGTTACAAGCCGAATCATTATAATCTATGGGCTGGCTCGATGGAGAGGATCGTCCGAGACCCGGTGACCAAAAAGATGACTAAAGAGAAGATACCGCTCGACCTTCGTTGGTCTTAACACGTGCGATGCACAGCATGTCTCGTTTCTGGGCCTTCGTCACGAGTTTTGTACAGTTCGTGAGATCTTTTCTAGTAGTAGAACGAATATACATTGATGAGTGTTGATCGCCAAAAGCAGAAGACGTAAGTAGTGTTGTTGGGCAAATCTCAGATCAATCGCGATGAATATGGATATCACTGATCGTAATCTGCTTAACCAATAATGGTATTCCTCCTATGGTGGAAGGCCCAACCTGGAGAGCTCCACAAAGGATCTGCCACTGCCTCGCTTCGAATCGATCGAGCGTACTTATCACGCCCCCGTGTAACGTCAACTGATTGCACTCTGGATCATTCAAACTCCGAGCAATGCTGAGCTCATTAGATCAGAAATTAATAGAGCTTTGGGACGTTGCCAGTTTCACAGAACACCTCTTGATCGCGAAAAGAGGGTTTTAGGAATCTTTATCTAGGCGCGTTACCTGTGATACACAATGATCACTGTTCTGCGTGAAATTCACGGCGAGGATAGCCCTTCAATCCGCACGATGGTTTGGCTACCATTGACACCAACGATCTCAGATTTCAGCTGTCCAATGGGATATAATTCGTCTTAAAGAACGGAGCTGGGATGAGTGAGTTCAGGCGTTGTCGTTCGTTTCATTGCGTTGTGCATCGGACAGGCTTGAGCATTCGAATTTCATGTGTTCACCAGCCTTGCTCAAGCACATGTAGTTTGAGCGATTCAAACCAGCCCTGGTCAATTCTCTGACCAGGTTGTAACCAGTCGAAAATTCTACAGGCGAGAATATTCCTTCTTTATATGGTCTCTGCATCAAATCGGCGAACGCAACAGAGCATTTGTCAAACTCCTTGAGTAAGCGCCTTGTTACTTGCTTTCGGGAACCGAATCCGGATCGGTATTACTCTAATATCGTATCGAAAATAGGTATGAAATTAAGCGTATTCATCTTTGTACTACTTGACGACCGTCTAAGAATATCAACATGCAACTTGATCGCTCATTGAGACAGCACACGTTGATCCAAACAATTGACCTTTCGACTATTGAGAACCAACGCAAGGCTATAAGCTAAGGACACAATAAGGCGACACACGAATCGATCGCCAATGGCAATCGAAAAGAAGCAACACATTTGGCGAGGAACGAAAAGACAGTATGAAAACGGTCTCTTACGACAAATTAAGCTTGAATATCACAAGAGCATGGGATATTAGTACCCGAGCATACTGATGGATTAGACCAGTATTTACAGTAGCTACCACTGTACTGGGAACAACAGAAGTCGTCACCATTCGCGCAGCTAAACGGAGTTGTTGAAGGTGCAGCTGAGGTACTCGTCATCGATCCACTTGTGGTAGTGGTTATAACCTCATCACATGAGCATTCGATATTGGAGCCAGAGCAGATCCGTGGAACTTCCCAGTATTTACAGTAGCTACCGGGTATGTATGAGCCACACTGCTCATCACCGATGATACAGTCGACCGGCTCACAAGCTGTAGTAGTAGCAGGAGTAGTGGTTGTAGTAGTAGCAGGAGTAGTAGTTGTAGTAGTAGCAGGAGTAGTAGTTGTAGTAGCAGCAGGAGTAGTAGTAGTGGGACAAGTAAAGGAAGCCGGGAAAGGCCATACGACGAACCTCTCGGGATTCGCATTATAATCCCAAATTGTGGTACCCCAATTGAAACTAAATCGGAGGCATCCATCGTCAGCATTAACAAACTGGTCAATACCGTGACCGGCGCCGCAGCCTCCTGCAAGTAATGTGGCTTCTCCATCGGGGGTGTTGACACAATGGACATAAACAGCGGCATCACCATATCGATAGATGATACTGTCAGGGTAAACATCATACAACCAGTGAACGACATCGAAACCAAAACGTCCATTAATGGTGAAGTTGAACTTGAATACTCTCGTAGGACTTGAAGGCTCCCACTTCACAATACGATACTCCTCACCAGTGACAAGTTGAGAGATGTAGAGATAACCTTGCATAGATCTCACACTTTGGGGATGATACAAATGCATATCATCATCAATCGCCTTACCATCAGCATTACCAGCGACAAGTTTTTTCGGCGAAGTTTCAACACCATCCGATATCGGATCCCATTCATAGACCTGATTGTTCTTGCTATCAACAGCGTACAAGTAAGGATGATCATCATTCTGATTCCAACTAACTGATGTCCAAGTATGTTCACTACTCGCAGGCTCCAAAACCTTGTACTCACCTAAACCAATATCACTGGTCTCGGGAGTGCCATAGAGTCTGATCTCGTTGTCAACAATAGCCCAAATATACATCGGGGCATAGCTATCGTGTTTGTAATCAGTAGAAGCAGCAGCGATTGAGTCGGCCTTAGCATTGATCATCACCTCCCCCGTAGGAACACCATTGAGGGTAGTAGTAGTCCGGAATACCGAGTAATCACCAGTGCTCAGATTTTGAGCAGATATGAGGAAATCCCAATAACCTTTCATCGTCATATCATAGTCAACCATCTTAATACCATCACTTGGTAGTAAATCACACGAGATGAGATTATCGTAACAGTCCTCTACAACAAAGACATTATGGTCTTCCTCACACCAACCACTAGGGACTCCAGAGGCCATTATAGCGGCGACGGTACTCACAAGAATAGCGAATCCAAACATAAAGGGATAATAACAAGCAACTACCAACGACAACAAATGATTGAGTTCAATATCTATGGAAAATGTTAGTTCTACCCTACGGCTATTCTAGCTACAAACAGCTTCGTCTCTTATCTTAGCTGATTAGACAAATCTAGCACAGCACACAACTGGTTGTCCTCAGTCCCATCGTACCTTCTGTTGGCCTTTGTTCTTCATTGGCTGGAATGTTGTTTTGTTTGGGGGAGGGGGGTGTTACGGTAGTTGCTCCCGTAGTCCTATGCTAGATCGACGCTATATTGCTACTATTGGCTGACCAGAATTGAAGTCAGCATTTGTCAGCGCGGGCAGGTTTCTAGTTGAAGGACGACGTAGGCGCGAACGTTTCCGATGGTACGTCGCATGATCTATCCAAGTCTCCTGGGAGCGACCTTTCAGTGATGGCCATTCGTTATTAATTGAGCAGGTCTCCTCGGGGGTCACAATATTGTGACAATACTTTGGGAGTCCTTCGGTTTCATTACTTTTCGCGACCAATTCTTCGTGGGATTCTGCCGTTTGCACGCGTTATGAGAATCAGCTAGAGTGCAAATTCATTTTGCGCGGTTTCGCCTTGGAGTTGTCGAGATACGACGTACGAAGAGTAGGAGTATGTATATTGGAAGATTCGCGATTGTGCGCGGGAACTCGAGATAAAAAGATGATGTCACGAATTATCACCTCAAACACCATGTCGCCTCATACAGGCGATTTTCAACCCGAATCTTCTTCGACATTGAGTTGGTCAGAGTCAAAAGACTCGTGTGAAAGTTGAATCGCAACAACACGTGCAGTCCCCTGAAATGGTTGAGTTATCGGCCACCAGCAGCGGCTATGCAACACTCACTCCCGACGAAGTGCACTACAAGATGTGTAAGAAGATAGCACAGTTAACGAAGGTCATCTTCCATCTGAACTCGAAGAACGAGGAGAATGAAAGATTAGTACAAGCACACACGAAGACCTACGAGAGAGTATGATCATCCGTTAGCACTTAGAGGAAGAGGAGAAAGGTTCTCACTCCTCAGGAGGTCGATGCTTTAACGATCGAGTACAACACCCGGGTGAAGACTTTACGTGATCTAGTCAAGCAAACAAAGATCAAGGAAGAGAACCTTGTGGGTGAAGTCGACGATGCGAAGGCCGCTGCACGCAAAGAAAAAGAGAAAGCGGCAGAGGTATGCCGAGAGGGAGCATACTCTCTCAATGTCGAAGCATCAACAGTCATAGCTGTTCTGGTCAGAGAGTTGAGTGTCTCGAGGAAGAGTTCACAAGGGCTTGTAAAGGACAGGAAGAGGCCTTCGAAAATGAGCTCGCCAACGTTCTTTCGAGGGTTCGAGTCACACAGGTGTGACTAAGTGTACCATTGGGAGTTGTTCACTCAGTCTTCAGAGCGAGAATGAGAAAGAAAGAGCAGCGCTCATGAACTCGATAAACGAGTAAGGGATTGTCGAACTGCTCACGTTGTCCCCTCGCTGGGAGGCGGCGCTCAACTATTAGTATTCTAGGTTGAAGCATCAACATGTCGCTGAAGCAGAGGCTTCACGCAAGGCACATGAGCGACAGCTCTCGTTAGTCAACTCACAACTGGAAACAGCAAAGGAGGAATGGGAGAAGCAGCTTATACTCAAACGAGAGGCGTGAGTCAACGCGAAGTGTCTATTCAGTCGAGCTGTAAACAGGCATACTAAGGAACTGAAGAAGTTGAATGAAAACCATAGAGCGGCTTTGATTAATGCGGAGAACATTCTGGTGGGTTTCTATGATAGTTGAGGAACTCTGAGAGTGTTGTAGAAAGAAAAAGCCGAGAAGGCAGAGAAGAAGCTGAGGTCTGAAATGTTATGCATGGAGGAGAGGGTAAGTGAACTCCAACGCAAAGGTGCTGTTGTCATCACCTGGAATGTACCAGGTAGAGGCTTTGCGTGGCGAGTTGACGAAAAGAGAGAAAGACCTGGAAGGACTGCGGTCCGTGCTTGAAGACTCACGCAGGCAACTCAGCGACTTTGAGTGTAATGCTATCCTTAGATGAAGAACAACTGAACAGTGCCTTTGTACGCAATACCATCATCATGTCGAGCTTCTTATATACTACTATGTCGACTGTACGGTTATGATGATCAGTTCGCGTATTTCAGCTGAACTCAGTAACAAAGATGCGAAGGTGGTGGAACACGAACGAGAGTTACTTGAGCTACAGAAGATGGTGGATCAACAAGACGCTTTCTTGCGAGAAAAACAGGGGGAGATTGAACAGCTGGAGGGCGAGAAAACGAGGCGAGTCTCCTCAGCCTGGGAGTCCCAGCGCTCCTGCATCCTCACAGTTTTTGCGATTAAACTCTACACAACAAATCTTCAGGCTCTCGTCGGCGTTGCAGAAACGAGACTGTGAGCTAGCTCAGAAGGCTTCCAATGCTGGCGCTGTCACTGAAGCCCTACGAGAAGCTGAGGTGGGAATGAGCTGGTGAATTCGTCAGCAACTGGTCGGGTAGGCTCGAGTCAAGGAGAGAGATAATGCTCTTGCTGATGCTTCCGCTGAGAATGCGCGGTTGAAGAGTGATCTCTTAGGGCTGCGTGGGGAACTGAGGTCTTCTCAGGAGCGAACAAAAGAAGAAACTGAGCTCTTGTAGGGATTCGGTGGATTTACTATCAGCTCTCCCAATCGAGATTTCTAGGGAGAATGAGCTTCAGCTCGCGAAGGCCCACGCTACGAGGCTCGACACAGAGTGGCAGAAAAAGGTGGAGACCGCCGTCGCAAATTCCAAGGCTGAGATAGATGAGCTCAAGAGGGGGCATAGGGAGGAAATGGAACAAACTTCTCGGAACTTCGAAACGGAGATCGCGGTGAGATCAACCAACTGAGATGCCTCTCCAAGCTCCATCATTACATCGTCGTAGATCAAGAATCGCAATCTCACCGAAAGAACTGCAATCGATTGCCGTGTGCCATCATGGCACCCAGCAACCGGTGGCATGGCACTGCCATGCTGCATCGATTTTGGATCGATCTGCCTTCCTGTAGACTGAGGTTTCTTGTGTGGTTTCACAGATCACGGCTCGCATAAAAATTCGATAATTTAGAGATACTCGAGAAATTTCGAATCACATCTTCAGCATTTTGTCTCGGAAAACATCTTTCTGCTCCACAGGAGCTACGTAAGGCGAGACATGATAGCGAGGTTCGTCTGGCAGAGTTCCAGAAAGCTGCATTGCATTCCAAGGAGGAAGCCTATGAGCTCGAGAAGAACAGGATGGAGAGGTATGTGTAAAGGGGCTCGACGGACCAAGGTCCACGGATTGCGTTCTGGTGATGTATGAGTCTCAAGATGGGAGCACTAGGTCGAAAAGCTTCGCGTGAAAAGCTCGTCAGTTCGGCTATCTGGTGTTTTTTCTGACTGTCAGTACTTTCCTTCAGGGACCATGAAGCCAAATTGGAGCAGGCTACAAGGAGACACCAGGATGAACTCGCAAAGGCGGAGTCACGCTCTGAGGAATGGAAAGCTGAGAAGGAACGACTCGGAGAATGCCTTGAGAAGGTGGAGCGTAGAAAACGCGTAGGATCACTGTCATGTTTTCCTCCAATTTCTACCTCTACTCAGGATTTGGAATCCACTGTCAGTAACCTCGAAGAGCGCTTGTTGAACAAGAATTCCGAGCTCGACCGGGAGGCAGCCGCGCACAGATCGGCTGTCGAGGGACTGATGAAGCAGTTCGAGGCGGAGATGGAGAGAAGACTGAGAGCTGCGGAGGAGACACTTTTGAAGTCTGAGCAGGTCTGTCGATCATCACCGTCATTACGCGAGGTTCTCAATGAACAGATGAAGAGATCGGAGGCGTTGTCGGAGAAAGAGAAGCGGGTCGATGAACTCAACTCTAAGGTACACTCGTTCAAATGGCTTGTGCGACATGAGAGATGAATTCGTTAACGCTATTTCCTCGGGATGGTTCATGAGAAACAATCCGAAACGGCCGTGCAATATCGAGTGCTACGTTGGAAGGAGGGTGATGGTTCGTCGCAGATTGGATTACTGATGGCCGAGCTCAATACTATTGGAAATGAGTCTGCGAAAGAAAAACTGCGAATGGAGGGAGTCCTGGAAGCGACAAGGAAAGGAGCACAGGAGAGAGTAGAGATATTGGAGGGTAAGTGAGCTGAATCTCCACATAGTATCCACATCGTCTATCTGACGAGTATGCTTGATCTCCATTGATGATGCTCTCGCTGATAGGGCAGATGGCTGAGAGGTTGTCGTCGATGGAGGAAGAGATGGAGTCAGAAAGGGAGAGGTGGAAGGAAAAAGAGGAGAAGTTGTTAGGGGACTTCAACGCTAGGATGGGAAGGTTAGAGGCAGAACATAGGTGGGGATGGGGCTATCAGGGTATGTTGGGAGGAGGAGAATAATGTACCTCTCCACGTGTTGGGGTAGAGATGGCATGTCGTGGGGCGATTATGCCATGTGTTGGGGCGACTATGCCATGTCGTGGGGTGGGTATGCCATGTCATGGGGCGACTATGCCATGTCGTGGGGTGGGTATGCCATGTCATGGGGCGACTATGCCATGTCGTGGGGTGGGTATGCCATGTCATGGGGCGACTATGCCATGTCGTGGGGTGGGTATGCCATGTCATGGGGCGACTATGCCATGTCGTGGGGTGGGTATGCCATGTTGTGGGGCGACTTCGTCACGTAGTGGAGCCGCTCCACTGGAGCGGGTATATCATCTCGTAGAGGACCATGCCACGTCGTGGGGGCGCGTATGTCGCCCCATAGCGCGACCATGCCACAGCATGGGGCGACTATGCCATGTCGTGGGTCGATTTTGGCAAGCGATTGAGTGCAATAATGCCATATTGCAGGGATGGTTATGCCACGTGGTGGGGCGGCTGTACCCTGTTGGGGCAATGATGCCATATTGCAGGGATGCCTATGCCACGTGGTGGTGCAGATATGCCATCTCGCGCAAGACAAGAATCATACGGGATGATACGTGTTCTTCCCATTTCAGGCAAAAACTAGAGGAGACCCGAGACGGAGTGACAAAAAAGTGGGAAGAAGCTCGTGCCGCTGACAGGGCTCGATTCAGCCGGGAATTGGTAAAGGAGTGGTATGGGACTATCGTCTCCTTGTTAATTCATGCGAGATCATGTCGTTGCCATCATCACAGCACATCATCAGGAACAGAAACAAGCGCGGCATGAGGCAGCTGTACGATGCTTGAAGGCCGAGCATCAGACAGAGGCGAAAACTCTGCGGGATGAGATGCAGAAGGCTCGAAGGACTCTGGAAAGTCGCATCGAGGAAGCACAGGAATCCAAGAAGAAGAACGAGGATGAACTCAACCGCAAACTGGACGAGGTACTGACTAGGTTCGAGATTACCTAGCTATAGCGCGACATTTTGCCAGGCCAAGCACGCTTTGCTCGAACAGGACCGTAAGATAA